>NC_089894.1:3837500-4110000 GCF_040182565.1 Anser cygnoides
AGGAGAACACTACCCTTAGTAATAGAGGTGTCAGTAGTACACATCATGAGACATTTGAGGATATTGCTGCAGGGACAGGAGTAATTACAGATTGAACTTGAGTTCTTTAGGTGTCAGTAGAAAGTGCTGTAGTTAAAAATTTTGCCCAAACGTTTGCTCTGTTTGCAAAGCAAACTTTACAGGCGCACAGTCTGATGGAGGAGGGTGTGAAATGCAGCAATGCACCATCAGCTTGGACAAGGTGCCGTCCTCATTTATTGGCTGTGTAGATTGGTTGCAGACCTCTGCATGTGGCTATATGCCCATCTAGAGCCTTGCCACGTGTGTCTGCATAGCCTTTTTGTGTTACACGGAAGTTTCCAGAGCGCACTGCTTGCACCTTGCTAACAATGGTCCCAATGGTGACTATTGGGTTCTGGAAATTTGTTGCTGAGTTCTTCCATGGCTGTTTGTGTAATTGCACTTGGGATGATAGGGCTGGGCATTAAACAATCCTTCCTCTGGAGGGCTGTGTGGTCGTGGGACAAGTGCCCAGAGACATGTGAGATTCTCCATCTTCAGGGATCTGCAGGACTCAGCTGGACAAAGTTACAGCCACCCTTATCTAGATTTGATAACAACCTGCCTTGGGACAGGAATTTGGTCTGGAGACCTCTAAAGGGTCCTTCCCACCAACATTTCCATGGGATGTCTGCTTGTGCAATGCAAGTTTGGTTATACATGTTTTTGAATGTGTGCTCCAAGCCATGTGTTGGAATCTACCTGCCATGTCCATGAACATTGGTGCCCTTGGCAGTGAGACCAAGTGGAAGCAGGAATGCGCTGGGTGAACATGGGAGCCTGGGCACAGCAGATTCCTCTTTCCTTCGTCTTTTCCCTGAAACCTCAGTTTGGTCTCTTGCACTACCATCTGCCTGAAGCCATGCTCCACATCCAAAGGCAGTGGTACGGCTTGGAAGTGGGTTGGTCTCCAGTTGCATCCACCGTTCCTATTACACTGGGCACCACCAAGCATCCTCAAGCCCTGTATAGAGGCTGCCAATGCCCTGCCACGGCCTGCCAGCACCAGGCGTGGGGACCTACAGAGCCCCAGGGGCCCGCAGGGCTGGAGAGGCTTGGTGGGAGCTCCCTGCCCCGGGGACGACGCGAGGGGCTGGCGGGTCCCCGCGGAGTACCGGGGGTGCCCGGCGCCGTGCGCCACGGTGTGCCCGGCGGCTGTGGGACGGGACGGGGACGGGACGGGACGGGACGGGACGGGACGGGACGGGACGGGACGGGACGGGAGGAGGGGGCCGCCCCGCCTCTCGCTTAAAGAGCCGCGGCGCCGGGCGGCCGCGCAGCGAGCTGCGGAGCCCGGCACCATGCGCGCTGCCGCCGCCGCCTGCAGCCGCCTTCTCCTCCTCCTCCTCTTCCTCCTCCTCCTCCTGCCGCCGCCGCCGCCGCCCGCTGCCGCCTACTTCGGGTCAGCGCCGCCCGCGGGACTCAGCCCCTGGAGCCGCCTCCGCGGTGCGGGGAGCCCGGGGAGGGGGCGCGGGGGTTCCGCGGGTGCTCTGCCAAGGGGAGGGGGCGCGCCGAGGTTCCGCGGGGGCGCTCGGCCCCTGGGGAGCGCACCTGCAACGACAGCCGGCGCTGCGGGGACGCTCGGCGGGGCGTCCTGGGGGGAGAGGTGGGCGCAAGGGGCGAGGGGACCGGGGAAGGATCAGTTTGTGCGAGAGTGGGAAGGAGGGACGGGGTGGAAGATGCTGGGAGCAGTTATACTGACCCCTTGAGCCATGCTTTGCTTCTGTTCAGGTTTTGAAATTAGTTCCGGATGGGTCGCTTGCTGTAATATTTCTCCAAACTGTTTCCCTGGAGGGAATAAAGTGGGAGAAGGGGGCTGGCAGAGAGAGCCGGGGCTCAGCAGGCAGGTGCGAGAGACTTGCTGGCTTTGCAGGGTCCCCAGGGTGGCAGGGGATTAAGGCCAGTCCAGAGATGAAGGACGCACCTGGGTGTAGAGACTTGGTGCTTCAGCCTGGGATACTGCATGGGTTCGCTTCAGCGCGATTGCCCCTAGGTGTGGGTCCTGCCCTCACATTTTACTGTTCTAAAGATAGGTTTTTAACAGGTCAGGTCAGTGCAGAATTTCCCCTGAAGAAATGTTTTGTTTTCTCAGTAAGCTGCTTCTCAGAGAGTTTTTCAGACTCTCTTGTGGTAACCAGGGCTGTTAGTGCATATATCGCAGTGAGTGTAGGAGAGGTGCAAACATTAATACATTCAGACCCTGCTGTGGGTGATCAGAATGCTCCAGGCAGAGCTTTGCTGACTTACACGTGTGGAGGCTCTTGGTCCCTCTACCAATTCTTGCAAGACAATTCTTCCTAAATTCGCATGCAGTGTCTGCTGGCTTGGCACTGCTTACCAATGACCGCAGTTGGTATTTCATTTCTGTTTCAAAGCTTCCTTAAAATATCTGGTTTAAAATTTATTAGTTGTATCATTTAGCTTATTTCATTTCTAAATGTCTGTTGACTGTGGAAGACTATAGCTTTCTTGGTCATTCAGAAAGGAGTTGGGTTGCTGTGAGTGTTTGGCTTTCCAGTTACTGGGGCATGTACACATGATTGTACTCGGTGGAAGTGAACGTGTTCATGTTTTCCTTTCATATAAGTAACACAAAGCAGTTGCTATTGCTCTATGTGGGCTTGTTTGTTAAAGCAACCCGAGTGATTCTTCATTCTGTAACAATGATCTGTTTGGTATGAATTGCTTTCTGGTCATAAGAAATCTGTGAGTTCTGCCTTTTAGCAATGCTTAACTCAGGATCTGAGGTTGGAGTTTTACTTTTAAATTTATTTATTTATTTATTTTTCCTTGAGGATTTTGACACAGGTGTGTCCAGCGCATTTTCGCCTTTTCATTTTCATCTATTATTTAAAAGTTTCAAGAAAGAAAGTCAAGTCCATGAACTCAGTGAGTGTCTGGTGGTGATTAATAATGAGATATGTGGGTGCTTTCAAATACAAATTGGAGTTGATAGAGTAGGGAGGAACCTGAATATCTTAGAATTTCTGATGTGAATGCCTATATGACTTAGCTTGGGAAAAAAACTATCTTGCAACCAAACTACTACTGAATTGGAGGGGCTCTTGGGCCCTGGTTCAGCAGTCTACCTCTAAACTTTGCCAAGTGTTAGAGGCGTAGGGACATGAGCCTCATCCTTGCTTTCCAATATTTATTTATTTATTTTTAATTGTGGAAACCTTACAAAGATGTAATAAAAAGTGAAGGAGGCATTTGGGTGGCTATCCGCAGAGACAGGATGTGAGTCCTTTCTGTTGTGTTCAGTGGGCTTAGAAATGGTGACGTATTGCAAGTTGGCAGCAATGAAGGAAATACCAAATTTTGTTCTATCAGGACAGAAGTAAGGCATGAAGTGTACAGAGCAGTCCAGCAAAAATACCCAAAGGGCCCAGGGAAAGATGAAGGTCACCTATAAATGTATGAAGCAGAAGTTTTGCTGGGGTGAACATAGCCTTACAATGGATATATAATGACAGCTGTGGGCATATCTCAGAAGACCACATTCTCAGTATTTGGGATTGTTTGACTGCCTGGTGTCAGTACATTGGGTATCTTGAACAGACCTTAAACTGCCAGTGCTGGGTCCATTGAGGGGAAAATCACAGCCAGTTTTTAAAAGAGGACAAATAAATAAACTGCAATGTGGTCCGGCTGTTGTTCAGGTTATGTTGGGCTTGCCTGGCTCATTAGTTGCAGGAATCCAGGAGTGGCCGTCTCCCTTGCATACAGACAGCATGTACTTCTTAACTTCCTTCATGCTTGTTTTGTCTTCACCTTTGCTTTACAGCCCATGCTGTAGCCTTCTGTAAGTAGCCCCATTTTTTCTTTCAGGATGTACAACAACTTGAGTGGACGGGAGTCTCTCTAGACCTCACTAAAAGCTCTTGGCCTCCCCTTGCCTTCTTAGAGGGCCTTTCACAAAGTGAAAAATAGTCTGTGAGGTGCTGGAAGGTATTGTTTCTCACAGAGTCTAAGAGGGCAGCAATTGCCCTCTTCCTAGAACTAGGTCAGGGCAGAATTCAGAAGAGACCCAGCTTGGGTAGGATGTTGTTGGGAGGGCAGAAGCAACAAACCTGAGTAAAGCCTTTTCTTGGGGAGATAAACGGGGAGCGGGCTGCAGCATGTCTCATTCATTGGCCAGTTTGGCTCGTGCTCCGTGGGCAGCCAGATCCACTGGAGCATTTCCTTATAACTCAACCTGAAATACCTGTGGTAGGTACAGAGGCGCCAGGCTTCCTGGAATTTCATGTTATGTGCTGTCTTGTTTTGCAGCTCCTCTTAACTCAGCTATCTGTGTCCTCCATTTTGTTTATCACTTTGTGTTTGGGAAAAGTCCTAGTTGTGCTCCTGTCAAAGTTAGTGGCACAATTATTGTTAGTTTCATGACGGAATAATATTTTTTTGGCCCTTAGAGTTTAAAAGGAACATTTGAGAGAACAAAAGAACATGTGACTTGCAGGTCTGTTGAAGCATGGGCTTGCATAATTTTGAAAAGAACACAACACGTCAAATGACACTAATATAAAAATGAGTACCTTCAAAAGCTCTGTCCTCACTTCCCCTGTGTCTTTCTAGAGATGGCAAGTGAGCTTTGGTTTTCATCCAGTTAGCTCAGCTACGTACATTCCTATGTCCTCTTTGCTAATTGTTTGTTATTGCAAGTTTTCTGTGATCAATCTAATGGACTAAATCTACAACAAAAAGAGACTCTGCTGTCCAGTTCTGAATGCTCCTGGAAAGATTTGTGAAGATCTTTCTCCTCCTGTTGAGCTGTACCTCTGACAGATAAACTAAATGCCCAGAATACGTATGGGCCTCACAACCATTTCTCAAAGTAAAATGTATCAGGAGGGTGTATTGCAGCATCTCTTTCGCATTGTCATTTTAAAAGACAATATTAGCAGAAAGAGAGTAAAAATGGAAAGGGAGGGCAACTCTCAGCTGAGACTTGTAGAGATGGAGTCTGTAGATGGAGTCCGTAGTGACTGGCACGACACAGAGGATGTGGGACGACAGAGAGGGTGTGGGACTACAGATGCAATGAATACGTAAGGGCTTTCCATGGGTGCTTTTTGATTATTTAAAGTTCCTGGCTTGTCTTTAGTTATCAGGGAATCATATTTTCTAAAGAATCATCTTGCTGGGTGTTGAGTGTCTCATGTGGGGAACACACAAGGGTGTGTGGCCAGTCCAGAGTTGGACTGAAAATCTCATCTCCTGTGTAATGATTGACTTCACTGCTAGCCTAGGTTGGATAGTCAGTAGCAGGGACTGCACTGCCCCTGAAATCAAGATCTAAGTAGACACAGTGTTGCTTCCTACTGATTTGAAACAGTTCCACTGAGCTGCCGGGGAGAGAGCAGAGCTGAGGACCCATTGTGCACCTGAGGGGCCTTGGTTTGATCTGTCGTCATCCAGTATTCTCTTAGCCTTCCCAGAATGCTTGTTGTAGCTATCTGTGGGGTGTGGATATTTCTGTGGAACATGAAAGGCCTGTGAAATCAGATATGGAGTGCTGTTGTGGCTCCCTTTGATTTCTCTCCTTTCTGGGGAGAGAGAGAAAAGGCATATTTTTAAGGGTTTTTAAGACCTTTCAGATCCAGGGGACATTAGGCATTGCACAGGAACAGGCTCTCATTAAAAGTCTCTTAAGCAGCTGGAATGTGGCTGGAAGGAGATTAAAGGAAAATGATGAATTTAGTAAAGTGCTTAGACAGAAAACTAGAGAGAAATAAAAGTTTGAGATCCTTATTGTTTTTTCCAGACTGCTAGCAGGTGTGCATTAATTCAAAGATTTTACTTTTTTGCTGTATGATCTGTAGATAATAAACACTAAATCATCTAAAAATGACATGCAGTTTGCCTAACTGCACATATCTGCGTATTTTATATTTAATTTTATGAGAATGTTCTCATACTGTGATCTTGATATGATTTTATGTTAGTTTTGCCCTAATAAAACACAGTTATAGCTAATGTAGTCAGAGCCTGCAAGCTTCTGCTCATATGAGTAATCTTAGCCATATCTGTTATGACTCTGAGAGTGGTGGCTTCTGCTCCCAGCTGTGCCACTGGTCAACCATGTGACATTGGGAAACCCTAATTTCTCTGTCTACTTCCCTAAATTGAAAGTTATATGAGACTAGTTTTGAGAGTTGCATCTGTGCACCAGTCCTACGCAATGAAGCCCAATCTCTGAAGAAATCTCTAAGCACAGACAATTATTTTTTCATTCACATGTCCTAGGTAACAAGTTTGACAGTTCACATGCTGAAGACTTTTACAGAAAGGTATATTCCAGATAGCTTTTGCCACATATCTTAAATTAACCCACTTACTGCTTGTTTTGTTTACTTCTCAATGTGTTATTTCCATCTGGTTATTTTCATCCTCCACTTTTAGAGAAAAAGAAAAAGTTATTTTGTATGTTGGAACTTTAGAAATTCACAAATCAATAAAAAAAGAAGTAGCAAGAAGTAAGTTTGCTTGTGCTACTGGCTAATTGTGTAGGATGCTGTATTGCATCAGCAGGAATTTAAACTATTGCTAGGTGCAATTCTAGAAAGTGCGTTTCCCACAAAGCTTTTGTTTTGCATAGTGTAAAAGATAAATTAGACTTGATATCTTTGCTCTCTGTATGGTTGTTGTGGCTTAACTCTGGTTGGCAGCTAAACCCCTTATAGCCGCTTGCTCACTCCCTTCCATTGGAATGTGGGAGAGAACTGGAAAGGTAAAGTGAGAAAACTCATGGATTGAGATAAAGACAGTTTAATAGGTAAAGCAAAAGCTTCTCATGCAAGAAAAGCAAACTATGGAATTAATTCACTACTTCCTGTCAGTAGGCAGACGTTCATTTCCAGAAAAGCAGCGCTCCATGATGCATAACAGTTACTTGAGAAGACAAGTGCTGTAACTCCAGGTGTGCTCCCTTTTCCTCCTTCTTGTTCCCAGCTTTTATCAATGAGCGTGGCATCATATGGTATGGAATATCCCTTTGGTCAGTTGGATTCATCTCTCCTGGCTGTGTCCCCTCCCAGTTTCTTGTGCACCTCCAGCCTACTCGCAGGTGGGGCAGTGTGAGAAACAGAAAAGACCTTGACTGTGCAAGCCCTGTTTAGCAATAACTACAACATTGGTGTGATATTAACACTGTTTTCATCACAAATCCAAACCATGTCACCATATGAGCTGTGAAGAGAATTAACTCTATCCCAGCCAAAACCAGTACAGTGGTCTCAGGTTGCAGTTGCTGTGCACTATTGAGATTGCTCTGAAAATTAAATCAAATTCTTCAAAACTTGTTTTTATCGTGTCTGTCATTATCCTCACTGAGTTTTTCACAAATAATAACATCTAACATTATTCAGGATTTGGAGAATGGCAATATCAGCTTCTCCCAAATCTCACTGGCCACTGGCAGGTCATAGGATATCTTTGAGATAATCCCTGTCCAAGATTGCAAGAGCGGCTGTCCTTCATCAAACCAAAGGTTCATGTAGCCTCACAATGTGCCTGGAACAGATTTCTCCTGTTCTGTGTAGATCTTCACATCTCTTACAGAAATTTGAATTTGCCACCTTTTCTCCTATTTATAGTACTGTGCTTTTAGGCAACAGGTTTAACACCAAGTCCTTTGTGCACCAATTGTTGTAGCCCTGTCTACGCAGTCTTTGTTGCCAGACTTGGTTTTGAACTGTGCAGTCTGCATTGCACTCAGAAAATCATTAAGCTGCGTTAATTCCAGTTTATTGGGCTGAATTTGGCCCCAAATATCTGTCTCAGTTTTCAGTATTGCCTGTTTTTCTCTTGGCTTTCACTATTAAATCTTATGTTTCTGTCCCCCAGTTCAGCAATGACAACAGGTTAAGAAATTCTTCTTAGTTTCTTAGGTTTAATATTTGTTGTATGATTCATAAAGATTCCTTGTTTCTTGGTTAGTCTGATGGTCTCTGGATGATTTCCCAGGGTTAATTAATCCTACTTGCACACAGTTATGGAATGGTGAGTGTGTGGAGGATGCAGGTTACTGTGACAATGAGTGCAGAAGTGCACCGGGCTTAGGTCAGCTAAGCTGTACTCTAAGTCCCATGCCTGGGTAGACTGGATTGACTACAGAGAGATCTAGACAACTAGCTCACAAGGAGATGTCTATAAGGTATGTGGGGAACTAAAACAGCAGCTGCAGTACTTGATTTGCATCCTCCGTAAGGAAGGTTATATCCATCATGAGAGTGTGGACTTGCTTGAACAGTTGAGACCAGAGTGTTAGAAATGTCTGTCTTTTGTGGCGCTAGGTAAGTCTTCAGTCTGGTCTCCTCCATTGGTTAACATTCTTTGCTTGTGAACTGGAGTGTGGTAGAGAATGTGGACTCTTGTGTTCGCTGACACAGACTATCGTCTTCTCTCTGCCAGTGCAGACTGGCATTTGTTGTACAGAAACATACGCCTGGAGACATGACCAGTCAGACCCGGTCAGATAATTCAGCCGCAAAAGAGCCATGCTTTTAGAAGGAACCAAAAAAGATGCAGTGAGGTGAATAACCTCACATCCTGCTCTGCTCTGAGGATTTGCCTTGTTTGGTTCTGTACCAAGGTCCCAACCACTGTTAGCAAGGCATCTCCATCTGGCTTGGTTTGCACAAGAGCTGAGCTGCGCTGGGAAGATAATGGAAGAGTCGCTACACCACTGGTGTGGTGCTAGCAGCCAGGTAGTCTTTGAAGACATGCTTCAGAGATTGCTCCTGTACATCCCTCCCTATCCAGCTTTGCTTGTCCGACTCCCACTCTTGCTTTGTGGAGCAGCACAGCCCAGTTTGCCTGACTGGGGAGGAGGAACAAGAACCAACTGGCTCACCTGTTTTTTGTCCATGTTGAGGTAGCTGTGGACTTGCAAAGAAAACAGTGGAATTTGGGAAGTCTGCAAATGGTAATGCCAGGGCTGAGGTGTATTGAAGAATAAAGATTTTCAAAGGTTTTCATTTATCTGGATGTTTCTGGGGGAGAGTTCTGCGATTCTTCCCTGTTTGGCAGTCAGGAGTTGCACTGTAGATAAATGTTGTGCAAATGCATGACTCTTCCCAGTTTGTTTGCAGCCTTCAAATCTTGCCTCAAAGTAAAATAGTTCCTTCATGTTTTCAGGCATCCTGAATCTGCCAAGGGAGATAAATTTGTAAAGAAAAATACTGTCTTGCCATGAAAAGTGAAACTATTTTCGGATGTAAATCCCTGTTTTTCTCTAACGCAGAATTTAACCCTAATTTCTTGTTTAAAAAAGCTACTTACCAACCAAACACAATACATTTTAGTTGACTCCTTCTTCCTTTCTGACAAAAGTTGTGCTTGCTCTAAAAGGGTGTTTGTTAATAGTATCTCCCTATTGGTCTTTCCTAGCTACGTCTAGTGACATATTACCAGTGTACACAAAACCCTGAAAGGATGTGGTTAATGCTTTATGGAGCAAGCACAGTGCTGTGGCATACGGTGAATTGCAGCACCATTTAGAAAAATGTAGGCTAAGAAATATGTCTCTGACGGTGGAAGAGCTGCACAGGAAACAAAACTAGAGGCGTGAAAATACATCTTCATGGAGTCAAAAAAGCTTCCCACCTGAAGTGCATTGCTGGTGCCAACACCCATGTGTTTCTTCTTTCTCCCTGCAGTGTTAGTCTGCTACTTTGCCTTGGTGTGGGGTGCAGAGGTACACGATCTAATCAGTTTGTATTGATTAAACTTCTGAGCTGGTAAAATACCCTAACCAGGAAATTTCTGAGTATCAGAATCCTTCCCTCTTATCATCTCTTACCCTTCCCTCTGATCACCTTTCTCTTCCATGACTGCTGTCTTCCTTAACTCAATGCTCTTTTGCTTTCTTTCAGCCTGACCGGGAAAGAAGCTCTGACCCACTTTCCTTCCCTGGGACCCTCAACAAACTCTGCCCAGGGAAAAGTTCACATGAAGCAGTGTGACTTGCTGAAGCTGTCCCGCAAGCAGAAGAGGCTTTGCCGGAGGGAGCCTGGCTTGGCAGAGACGTTGCGTGATGCCATCCGGCTTGGGATCATGGAGTGCCAGTACCAGTTTCGCAGTGAGCGCTGGAACTGCAGTCTAGAAGGACGGACTAGTCTGCTGAAGCGAGGTACAAGGTATTCCTTTGTTTGCAGTATAAAATCTCACTTAGTGCTGTATTGTGTGGAATACACATCTCACAGTCAACAATGAACATGGGGCATTAACTGGGCAGCTCAGAGATCACCTACTTTGCCTAGGAATGAGAGCTGGGAATAGGAACGCAATTTGGGCTCTTTTGCCACAAAATAGACAAGTGCCTTATCCTCATCTTTCCTGAGTGGTTTGTCATGGTTTGAAATATAAAAGGAAGTTCATACCCTTGTCTTGTGGACTGTTGTCCAAAAATGGAGTTTCCTTGGTTGATCATCTTTCTTGGCTGTCAATCAGGAATGATGCTCTGAAAAATAAGAATTAGTGCTTTATTTCAAGGGACATTTTAAGACAAGACTTTTTTTTAGGTCTTTGGATGTAAACCTTGGCTGTTCTCTGATACAGAATTTAATCCTAATTTTCCATTTAAAAAGCCATTTATCAGCTCTAAGGCATTTCAGTGCATGTTTACAGATGTCTCCTAAGACTTTTTCTCATATATTTGGAGTTTCCACAAAAGTTCAGATATAGCAAACAGAAGAGTCAATGGCTTCTGTTTCACAGAAGGCTTTAGGGGAAGAAAATGTTCTGTAAGTGCTGTATTTGAGGTAGGAGACAGCATAATAAATCCTCTAAATTAAAAGAAGTTGAGGGAAACTAAATGAGGATAGATCCTGAAAGTATTTTTTAATGCAGTTTCACAGAGCATGCATATACACTCTTCTGAACCTGTCCTCATCCACATAGTACCTGACCGACCTATTACTGAGCATCAGTTCTTCAGTAATATTTAGTAACATATGCTGAGTTTCAGTCTTCAGTATTACCCAGTTTCAGACCCCTCAATAATATTAATGAATAAAAGTTAACAAAAAAGCAGCTGAATAAGCCAATATTAACTTTGATGAAATTAAAATGTTAATTAGCATTGGAATTGAAACATTATAACATTTCAATTTAAAATTATCAAATTTTATTCAATGAAATATATTAATATTTTAGTAAACTTCAGCACATGCAAGATCAGATTTACTTCATTGCAAACCTCTATTGTGACTTTTTAAGCTCACGAAGAAGCTGTTCATGATCATTATGAGTGACTTCCTGACATGTCTGCCTCCATCAACCTCAAAGAACTTGAAAATGACAATTGAATAATCCTCATCTTCAAATAGCTGGAAAACATTTAATTATCTTGTGGTGGCATGCCTCAACATTTCCATGGACTCCAGATTGACAAAATAAAATATCACCTGTAATTTAAAACCTGTTTTGGCAGATGAGGATAAGTGTTTGAAAACTTTTATTACACAATCTTAAGGATCAAATGATGATTTAATACAGTAAAGTATGCTGTGTACATCCCCTGTATGAGAGGACAGTTGGCTGGAAGCAATTATTAGTTCTCATTTTCCTTTAACTTGCAAACAGGTTAATTTCTTTCACAAAGAAGGCGAATATTTTCAGCTGCTTCTTTTGATGTGTTTCTCACAAATTCCTAATGCTGTTTCGTTGCTGCTTTGGAAATCATCAGTCAGAAAATGGACTATTTTCCTTTCACCCAAGTAGTGATGAAGTTTTAGAAATGATTAGATAGTTTGATATTGTCATGGTTGTAGATAAGCCATCAAGAAAAGCATTCAGTTAACAGTCTTTAATGGTCCCACTAGTGGAAGAGAGGAGAAAAGATCATGTTCTGGTGAGATGGTTCATTTTTATAGTAGATGAAAAGCCACACTTAATTTGCAGTCACAACTAAAAAAATTCAGTGACTGGCTAGGATCACAGATGTTTTTCCTGCCTCTCCAGATGCCATCATCTTATTTTTTGTATTTGCTTATTTTTAATATATATGTATATGTATACCATGGGTTTTCTGGTTTTTGAAATGCCAGATTTATTTTCACCATCTGCTTCATTTGTTGCTTTATTACATGACTGCAATAGTCATAGAAGGATTGCAGGTTATGCAAAAAGGAGTTTCCTAGTTGTATCCAGAAGACTGTCAATGTAAAGCAACAAATGAAGAAGATGGTGAAAATAAAGCTGGCATTTCAAATATACAGCATGTATATATACATACTTATACATACACACACACCATCCTTCATACCATACCTACAATCCTTCTATGACTATTGCAGTCACGTATGGTGGCTATTGCTTTCTTCTGATCCATGTAAAATCTCCCTTCATTCCTTCTCCACTTTTTAAAAAATCCATGAAAATAGAGGGATTTAAAATGTTCCCAGAAAGACATTGCAAGCCATCTTTTTGCATGGTGGCAGTTGGTGTCTTTATGTAAAGCTTGTGAAATAGTGATGAGTTTTTTGGTTTCCAAGGTGCGGCATAAATGTAGTCAGTTGCTGCTGGAGGTCAGGCAGGCTATATTACATCTCAAACAACATGATGATTTGGGGAAAATAATACCTATAGCAAAGACAGCTCAGATCCAGCCATTCAGAAAAATCCTTGAGAACTGAGCAGTCCACAATCCTCTCTCCATTTCTTTGCTTCATGTTGTTCAGATTATTTGATGTTCTAACAGTGGTTTCACTGATGTTATGAGGAAGTTGGAATGATACAGCACAGGAGCAGTGGCTCAGAGAGGTCATAGAATTTCCATCCCTGGAGACTTTCAAAACTCAGTTGGACAAAGCCTTGAACAACTTGATTCAAGTTAGCCCTGCTTTGAGCAGGTGGTTGGGCTAAAGATCTTGAGAAGTCTTTCTTTTCTAAAGCTTTATATAGTTCTATACCTCTCTGGTCCGTGGTTGGTGGTTTTTTTGTTTTTATTTTTTTCCCTTTTTTTTTTTTTTCCAGGGAGTTGTTTCTTCCACTTGCTCTGAAATGCTCACACTGTCTTTACTATAGTATCTTCAAATCTTCAACCTTGAGCATCTTTCCTTTGGCAGAGTCACCATACGGCTAAACTCCTCCTGTTATAGTTTTCATTGTGGTCTAGAGCACACCATACCACAGAACAGTGTCTTACCATCATAGCAAATGTCATTCTGTATTTATAGGCTGCTAAGTTAGAGAAATAATTCAAGGGAGCTCAGAGGAAGACTTGGAAATGTGCAAGGTCCTACCAAGAGTAGCTGGCTTTTTTCAGCATATTGAAATTCAACTTTGTGCTGGTTGTTTGTAATTGAACCTACTACTGCCCAAAAAAGATGTCTGTGTTTAGATGTTCCCCCTTGCACAGAGTGTTTAAGTTTTTATTATAGTCACTAGCCACCTAGTGAATATAGGGGCAGGAGAGGGAGTCATCCCTAAAACAGACTCTGACAGCCAGGTTCCACTGGCTGTGGTTACAAGAGCACCATCGACACAGTGGGAGGATAGATACCCAGCACACAGGGAGAAACCTCCATTTAGATCTTCTCAATAACATGTTTGTTGGAGTGGATTCCTGCTCATTTGTGCTATATCCTTCTGAAAATACATTTTAAATAGCTGCTCTGTTGTTCATTGTTATTCAACAAGGTCTTAAGGACGCTTCATTTTCTCTTTACTCATGTGCTTGTGAATTAATTAAATGGGGATCAGTCCCTTACGATGAATGAGAAGGAATCAGATTTTTCAGACAAGCATTTGACACTGAACCTCTGCCATAAAAGGAGGTGGGAGGGAGGAGAAGAAGGACATGATCTGGAATTATGTTCGTTATCTTCAGTTACTGCTGTCTGCAATGGTCTGACCACAAGCAATGGTCTCTGATTTCAAGCGGGTTGATATCTGGCCAGCAGTTACGTGGAATACCACAGAAAGAACCAAACCATCACTACTCAGAAATAGCAGAAGCAGTGTGGTGTTCCACAAAGTCAGATTTAGCAGAGTATGTGGATCTGACTGGTACTTCTAGCTTTATATGGTATGAGAAAGTGTTTCTAAAATGCACTCCTCTCTTCTGGTACCAGTATCTCATGTAGGATACTGGGAATCTGGTAGGGATTTGGAGATCAACTACTGGAACTGTTTTTCAAGTTTAGGATCCCAAATGTTATTCAAAATTAGGATCCCATATCCTCTCTTAGCTCCTTCTTTTGAGTTAACCAGTGTTCGAAAATGTGTGAGCATTGTTTTGCTATTCAAAATCTGTAATGACTGAATCTCATATGAGTTTTTCCAAAACTTTAGATGGATTTGGTGACATTTTTTCATTATTCTTCCAGTACCCTCAAACATTTACAGAACATTGTCAATCAGAGAGCTCAGCTGGAAGTCACTTGTCCCTTGTTTACTTGTGATACAACTTAAATGTGGAGGCAGGAAGAAGTTTGTTGATTGAACTCCTTGACTTCCTCAATATTTTCTTGTCTCTCTCATGTCTAGACTATTGCTAGATATTTCTTTTAAAATTTTGGAATTTGAACAATCGCGTATGAAGTCTGTCTTGAATTCGCAAATACAGCCTCTCCATTATGTGTATGATTAGTCAATTTGTCATTCTTCTTACTGATAGCTATCAGAAGAACTATTTGTCCTCTTCTGTGGTCAGATTTATGGTGACCTCACCCGGATCTCAGCAGTCATTGTTCTGATCTGTTATTACAGCTGGATGGGAATTCTTTGAGGGAATAGAATGATGGAAAGATTTGAGGTTGGACTGGATGAATTCTAGAGGTCCCTTCCAACCTTTGCACAAAACAGGGCTTACTGCAGACTAGATCAGATCTCTGTGGTTCTCTCTCTTTCATGTTTTTAGGGGAACAGATTTGTTTCCTTCTGATGTGGAAAGAAATTTGGAATTTTCCAGTGTGGAATATTTGTTTTCTTCAATGTGTTTCCCTCCATGCAATGTACAAGTGTATTTTTCATAAACCAACAGTTGTCTGGTTTTGGCCAGTCTTATCCATTCCTGCATTCTGAGATACTGATTAGTCACTTGCCTTTCTCATCCTTGGTCTGCTTCCTAAATTATGGACTTGTTAAGCAATATTCCATTCATAATTTTCCATTGGTTTTAATTTTTGCAGATAAACTCTGGAGGAAATGTTAAGATTTTCCAATGAGTTAAACAGGAAAATAAAAAATTTTGGGGTTTAGGTCAGGTATGTGCTGATCAGTGCTTTCTGGGACATCTCTGGAGCTCATGGTTATCATGTCACATGGCCATTCCTATCTGATCTCATGTCTTCAGGCAATTTCTGTTCAGGCATTGTATTTTCTTACATGGTTTATATGCTGTGGTGTATCATGGTCATATCTATCAGGGTGAACATAGCCTGTCTGGGAAGCCTGGTTTAAAAAGGAGAATAGCTTCAGAAAGCAGCACCACTGTTGTTGGGATTCTCTTTACAAAGAAGTTATAAAATCCACTTATATGCTGGAGATTCTGTCCTTGCCAAAGGTGTTCTTCCAACATGGAACTTTTCCCAATCAAACTGTGTGTCATCTTTCGATACGAAATACCACTAGTAAGTCAAAATATTCCCAAGTAAAAACACTTTGAAATAAAAGATATGTATCTTAATGTATTTTTAAAATACTTTTTTCAGTCTCTGCTAAATAGTCATGATTTTAAACATGATTATATGATTGTTATGATTATTATGTGTACATATTATGATTATTATGTGAACATTATTATGAACAATAGTTGGTTCATGATTTTAAACTTTTTAAAATAGTTCATGATTTTAGACAACAACATGTTTTCAGCGACTGCCCCTATTCACACCTATCAGCTCTGTGGTGAGGATGGGGGACAAATAGAATTTCATGACTTTCACTTTTTGTAGTTGCACATTTTCCCAAGACTGTTTGTATATTGCCCTTCTAATCCTTTGATTCATGAGTGGTCTTCTGTGTCCATATTGCATCAGTCTCAGTCATCAGGTGAGACTGGGATGTTAATATGCCAGTTACTTCAAACCTGATATTGGGTTTCTCTGCTAGGATTTATGTGCAGGTAATGGAAGAATTTTGTCTCTTTTGTCTGTAAGACAAGTATTGTGCTTGGTATTAGCTCATGGACAGCCAGGAGAGCCAGTGAAGTGGATGAACACCTTATTTTGCCTTTCTTGCACCTACCCTCTCATAATCCTTCTCCTGTGCAGGTTTTAAGGAAACTGCCTTCCTATATGCAGTGTCTTCTGCAGCTCTCACCCACTCATTGGCCAGAGCATGTAGTGCTGGGCGCATGGAGCGCTGCACCTGTGATGACTCCCCAGACCTGGAGAACCGCAAGGCCTGGCAATGGGGTGTTTGTGGAGACAACCTCAAATACAGCACAAAGTTCCTGAAAAAATTCCTGGGTCAGAAGAGGATTGGCAAAGACCTACGGGCCAAGGTGGACATCCACAACACCAATGTTGGCATCAAGGTGAGGAGTTGCAGCAGCAGGCCTAAAGAGAATTTAGGGTTCAGTGCAAGTCTTCCAACCCATCCTCAGCCAAGGGTGTTTGTGAGAGGAGTATTCACTGCCCCTAGTCAGAAACCAGACCCCTGTTTACCTGTGTGTTTTGGCTCTCAGTTTTGTAGAGAGAGCTCCCTGGAAAGTCTCCTGAACGCTGATATGAGGAGTTAGATGTTCGGAATAGGAGAGTAGCAAGCTATACCCTCTACCGATATCAAAGGCTGAGTGGTAGTAATATGCAGTACAGTAACCGCTGCGAAACTCACTGGCTGAATTCCTCTGTTGGTTATGTGATGGCCAGAGGGAGGTGTGACAACAGCTAGAGCTTCAGTGCTGGTATGAAGTATGAAGCAGATCGAGGGTTGATACTATTGAGATCATTTATGAGTCCAGGGGAGATTTGCTACGTCTGTGTGATTTGCTATGGACCTAGTCATGTTACAGTTTTGGGTTAGGGAGGCCATTAGATCAAGCATTTTGGCTTATATATTACAGGCTACTGACTTACCATTATTTTTATTTATTGAGTCTAATTACTTGTTTGATTAGAGCACTGTCTTGATTTGAATATGCTAAGAGCGGGAATTGACCATGCTGGAGATACACAGTTTCATGGTTGACTACTCCTGCTGTTCCAAACATATGCTTAGTAAGAATTTGACTAGCCTCAATATTCAGACATTTATAATCATTCAGGCTTTAACTTTCTGACCAACTCTGTAGATATTCCTCTATTTTTTCATTTTCTTTCTGTAAAATAGGAATAATGCCAATAAAACTGAAGTACTCTCAGGCTGTCTGCAACTGAAGTGTAATCTCTACCCAGAACCAGGCTCGTGGTCCTGGGAGATAATGATTACTGCTTCTCTTCCTCATCAGGCTGTGAAAAATGGTCTCAAAACCACATGCAAGTGCCATGGCGTCTCTGGTTCATGTGCTGTCCGGACATGTTGGAAGCAGCTTTCGCCTTTCCATGAGGTTGGACGACTGCTCAAGTTGCGCTATGATGATGCTGTCAAGGTCTTCAGCACCACCAATGATGCTGTGGGCCACTCAGAGCTGGCCAGCCCACAGAGACACAGCCATTCCACCAAGCACCCTGCTTCGCCCCGTGCCACTGACCTGGTGTATGTGGAAGACTCCCCCAGTTTCTGCCGGCCCAGCAAATACTCCCTGGGAACTGCTGGGAGGACCTGCTCTCGCGAGGGCAACTGTGACAGCATGTGCTGTGGACGAGGCTATAACACCCAGAGCCGGTTGGTTACCTTCTCTTGCCACTGTCAGGTGCAGTGGTGTTGCTATGTTGAGTGCCAACAGTGCATGCAGGAAGAGGTGGTCTACAGCTGCAAGCAGTAAAATCAGCTCTAGAGGGTCCAAACAAATCCTAGAGTACAAGAAAGAAGTATGGAGAGTGGGACATAATTCTCTATGGTGGGGTAAGGGAAAAAGCAAGCACCAAAAATGTCTAGTGCTCCCGTTACCTCAGTGCTGAGATCCCCAAATCTGGGGACAGCTCCTGTATGAGGGGTGAAAACCAGAAGTTTTGCCAGGTAACAAATCAGGAAGGAGGGAGAGAGAGAGGTAGTAATAAGGGGACAGAAGAATCACTGAGGCAGTCAAAATCTCTCTCTTGAGTTTGTACTCAATTGCAGGAATATTTCCCCCCCACCATCCCTCACTTGCACAAATGTAAATGCATTGGGGTGGTCACACTGAAATAATGAGGGCTTGCGCCCTGTTTCCTGGAGACAAGAGAAGAAAGGGACTGGAGAGGCAACTAAGCAGAGACTGGATTCTGATGCAGCAGAGACGGGCATGTTCCTGCACCAAGGCAAAATGACCCTGGCAGCAGGAGATTTTAAGTTATGTTCTCTGGAAGCTGGTTGAACCTTTTCTGCTTTGAACTCCCACACTGTTGAGTAGCTTCATTTTGATGCAAGAATTGTGCCGCAGAAATACAACTTTACAAACAAATGGAGCTCATGTCCATCATATGTACACTGTGGGCATTAGACTTCAAGCACATTGTAACCATGTATTAACCTTGCTGTACACAGGAAACTTGGAACTGTACCTGATAAAGTGCATGTATCACAGGAACTCAGCTGAGGTCTGTGAAGTAATAATCCTTTGCAGCATATTGCCTCGCAGGAGGTTGTTTTGTGGTGGTGGATCCGGGGTGATGGTGCTAATTAAGCATCTATTTTGTTTTTGTTGCTGTTGTTGTTTTTCCCAATCAAACTTTCATTGCCTCTTTTGTCTTATATGTACGACTCTGCCCTGGTGCCCAGTGTGCATCACATCCCACAGTTCTGCCCTCTGCAAATGAGACATAAAATTTCTGAAAGGGAATTAAGAACTACTGTAACTGGAGCATTTTAAAAATTTGCAAGTCATGAATGACAATCTCTGCACTGAGAAGCTAGATATATCTAGACAATAGAGGCATCTAGCATGAGAGAAGGTGACCTGGGAGAAGAGCATTGTCCAGAGAAGCACAGAACCACAGACTGGTTGAGGTTGGAAGACAACAGTTGCAGCTCTCTCAGCCTTTCCTGAGGAGAAGATGCTCCAGTCCCTGGAGAGATGCTCCAGTCCCTTCATCATCTTTGTGGCCATCTTTGCTGGACTGTCTCCAGCATGCCCATGTCTTGCTTGTACTGAGGAGCCCAGAACGGGACATGGTGCTCCAGGTGCTAGGATCACCTCTCTCAAACTGCTGGCAGTACTTTGCCTAATGCAGCCTAATGTAAGCCTTCTTTGTGGCAAGGGCACACTGGCTACTCATGTAAGCCTATTACAGTGTTGTCATACCTTGGCATTGAGTCATGTTTTTCTAGTGAACTTTAAGATGAGCACAATGCAAGCAGCCTGTTTTGTGTCTTTGTTTGTGTCTTAAAAGCAGTCTTGGGAATGGCAGTGAGGCAGTCTCTGACCTTGCCTCCATGCACACACAGAGGTGTGGAGCACAACCTGAGTGCTGAGTTTACAGTTAGTTAGAGGTTCCCAGTTTGTATGGTGAGCAGCTCTGGAGGGTCCCTGAGAAAACAAAGGTGCTGTATTTACTTATCCTTGGTAATGGTTATAAGCCAGTGAGCAGGATGCTGCTGTGGAGATTGGATAATGCTAAAAAGAATATTTAAATACTCATCCTCAGATCAAAATTCACAGGCAATATAATGGATGAAGATGCTGGTTTAGGTCGTTTAGACCGACTGAGCCATAGGCTGAACTGGGCAGGGTTTCAATGGGGTTCAGTTCTCCTAAAAAGCAGTGAGATCCCATCTGTGTGCTCCAGCTCTTGAGTGTGCTCCAGCTCTTGAGCGTTCATTTACACACACTTTGAAAAAGTTACTTTGCAGTGGTGTGTACTCACATTATCTTGACGTTGTTGCTCTTTGGTTTTTACAACTGTTCTTGATTTCTGCTTTATAAACAGATGGGAAAGAACTGGCTCAGAGCAGATCTAGCCATTAACTAACTGTTTAGAGGCCATTAACACCTTCCCTTTGGCTATCTACAGGTCTTTTAATGGGCTTACTACTTTTTATCCCTTGTTCTGGCTTAAGTTGACTTGAACTGAATTAAAGTGTTTATGACAGACATACTGCTGCAAATTGGGTTAATTGGCCTTTTTAAATACCCCAGAAATTAATATTGAGCAGACCATTATTTACATGTTGCTTTAAATCTTTTTGGAGTTGAAATCTTCCCACGAGTCTCAATGTTCTTGATGAAAAAGTATCCCAATGAATTAAAATTGTTAGGAACAGGAATCATAGGTGAAGGGACAAAGAAACTAGCTCTCGTCTGTACTATTTATCCCAGGCAGCTTGCTCTACTGACCTCTTGGCTTGCACGGCATCTGAGGGCAAGGGAGTACCCTGTCACTTGAGGGTTATTTGTCAATGTTATATTGATGTATTTACTATGTCATTACATGGAGCATTCTCATTTAAACAGGGACTGGGACCTGGGCAGAGGGGTGAAGCACAGTTGGATATCAAAGAATGATATCCAACTGTTAGTGGAGAAGGACTTGTTAGTGTTAGGTCAGAGGTTGGACTAGGTGATCTTGGAGGTCTCTTCCAACCTAGATGATTCTGTGATTCTGTGGTTCTGTGATCCACCACTCTGTCCTTTTGCCTTAAAAAATTACATTTCTTGGTTGTCCATTGGACCAGTAAATTCTGGGCATGCACTAAACATTCTCTACACTGAGATTTCATAATCTGAGGGCAGGTAGGATGCTCCTAGGTGGTGGAAAGTGTTCTTCATGAGCTCATTCCTTTTTATTCCCTCTTTGGGCTAATGTTGACAAAGTGAACTAAGGGGATTCCATTAGACACATTACTATAGATTGGGATTCACACATTATGCAAGTCCTGTCTGCCTGATCAGCACAGTCACTGCAGGCAAGAGCTCAGGATGGAACTGGTTTTCTACGACTTAGTACATTCTGTCTCCAGCTTTGCCATGAAATTGTTTGAATAAAAAAATCCACTTCTTTAGTCTCCTAGTAATGTTATCTGAGTCAGTGTTACCTGCTGACAGCTGGATTTCAGGAAGGGTTTATGAATCTGCTCTCTCATTTAGGAAAAGAGTAGGCTTTTTATGTCTCAAGGAGTGTTAGGTCTTCACTTTAGAGCTTTGTGTTTAGTGAGCTCTAGGTGACCCTGCTGAGCACCATTGTGATTGACCCATGCAGTAGGAACTGTCAAGCTGTGCACTGGGAGCTATGGTCTATGAAACTCTGATGCATTCCTGCCCTGGAAAACCAGCATGGACTTCCTGGAGAAGATCTACAAATCATCTCATGTATAACTGAAAGTCTGCTTTCTTCCCTCCCCAGTTACTCCAGTCACAGAGTAGAAGTTGAAAGTTGGTTGAAGTGGCTGATGGGCTACGGGCTAGATGGGAGCCTCGTTGGACCTGGCTGGTGTTTGTAGGGCCCTTGGAGTCCTCCCCAGTTACCTGCAGAATGAGTTCATTTCAAAGTGAAGCTTTTTGCCTTGCTCAGACTTGCTTTTCTTTACTATTCCTGAAAAACAAAACAAACAAAACAAAAAAAAAAAAAAACAAACAAAAAAACCGCACTGTATGTAAGTCTGTTGGTCTTCTCCAATGACCTGGTCCTGCTCTGCCGTGAGCATGGAAGGAAACACTTCACTTTCCTGTCAAGAGCATTTTAAATAGGTAGGCTTCTTTCACCCATCCTAAAGGCAAGTCTGGCTTTCACACAGTCAAAAGTGTTATTTTAGTAATATCCTTTTTCTGTATCCCAAGTGTAATGCTTCAAGCAGGGGGTGAGTGCATTTCAGAAGCATGCTAGGTGTTTTGCACAACAGGCTAAAAAACAAGACTAGAAAGATGGTAAGATTATTTAGGCAGAGAGGAATATGGTCAGACTGGCAGAACTTGCAGCTTAGGTTATTTGTATCTTTTGTGGCTGAAACACTGATGTCAGTGGGAAACGGAGTATAGATTTGTGGCAAAAGGACTAAATGCCTGTATTTAGGCAACTAGATCAAGCCCCCTCAATGTGGGTATTTTTGGGCTCAGTTGGACCTCTGACGCTCTTTCAGGCAAAGAGAATATATTCAAGACAGGACGAATCCTTAGTACGAAAAGATTTCTTTTTGTTTTATGTATAGCCCCTGTCATATGGACATTCATGCTTTTGAGATGGTGTCACCAAGTTCCTTGTCACTGAAAATGCTGGATCCTTTGAAATGTGCAGGGATTACCTCTAGTTATGGTTTTTTTTGTTTGTTTGTTTGTTTGTGTTTGTTTTTTAGTTTTTAAAGCCATGATCTATTTTACCATTTGACCCATGAGCTGTTGTAACTGGTATCACAGTGTTTTAGTCTAGTCTTGCTGCCAGGGATTATGAGATGGCATTGCCCTTTGTTTTGAGTATTGGGTTAACACAATCTCATGGGGATCTCACATAAACTTTGTAGTGTTAGAATCAAAGAATAATGTAAATAAATTGAAAGGTAAGGTTGTGCCTGGAAGCCCTGGCAGCACAGGCAAAATGTTGATTAAGAGCTGGACAAAAGATACTTGAGAGGAAAATTAAGTACTGGTTTCTCATCTACCAGAGGGGACTTCTGTGTCTGCAGCTCTATATCCTGCAATGCTCAGTGCTGCTTGTTAAAATGGTAAAGATGGAAAAGACCTGAGGAAGAGATGGTTCATTCTGTGGTATGATTGGTTTGAATTTGGGCTCAGTGGAATACAGAAGACTGGCATCTGGCTGAATTAAGTTTCGGTTGTTAACTGAGCTGTCAAGCCAAGTCTGGACAAGGAAGTCTGATATCCTCCTGGCTTTGCTCTGCAAGCTCAGCTCAAAACCTATTTCAACCCTTCCCTGTCACAGTTAAAAGGCTTTTTGGTCAGCCCCTGCCAACCAGAATAGACAGCCTTTCAATGTTTGGAAACCACATGATGAGTACGGATGGGGAAATAAATAATTATTGGAAATGCCACATGAGGCCTGGGCAAAGGACTTGGGCATATTTTGTGTTTAAGGCAATGTTGATATCCCTCCTTTTGGTATCCTTGAATCCTAAGAGTGAGGAATTTTGCCTGAGGCAGATAGCTGTTTTTTCCTTTTTTTTTTTTTTTTATTTCTCCATTCAGTTACCTGTAACTTTTTTACTGCCTAAACTTGAGATATATTGGGTTGATGTTCAGAGATATGCTTTAGTTCAATTAACACCAGTGAGAGGCTTTGTGTTGCCAGGGAGCAAAACATGGGTCTGTTCGGCATTCAGTATTCTCAGGTTTGAACTGTATTTTCTTAAAGAATCAAGACCAAGCAACATCATCTTGAGCAATGCTCTTCTGCCATCTCCTGGAGATCTGAGATGTAAATAGCTGGGCCTCCATTTGATGTGTGTGTGAACTTTTCAATTATGCTGTGCACCTTATGGTGTACTACAGATCCAGCAGATGTGCTGCCTCTTCTGTTATATGTGCAAAGAAGTTCCTGAAATGACAAGCTGGAGATACAAGGGGGTCATATTTACATCAAAGTCTTTTTAGCAGCATAGGTGAATGTATGCCATGGCTATAAAGCAATTATTTTCCAAGCACAAATGTACCTTAGTATGGCTACTGACACTAAAAATCTGAGCTGCACATGCTTTCCTGTATAGTTTTTTTTTTTTTTTTTTAAATTATTATTTAGGATGACTTCTTTTCTCTGTACCTAAGATCCAAGAAACCTGAGAAGTGACAATTCTCAGTGTTTCCTAGGAGCCAGCAGGAATCCTTACTACTATGGAAGGCTACTTTGCAGTCACAGGTTACTCCCTATATCTGTGTGTGTTTCCTTGTACAGTTTTTGTTGCTGGTCCTGGTGTTTTGTGGTGCTGGGTTTGGTAGTATTGTGTCCAGCATGCTTAGTGCAGGAGGGAGATAATAATCAGAAAAAGTTTAGTGAGGTGTATATAAGTTCTGGTGTGGATTTACCCTGCTGTCCCCAAGTTAAGAACTGACTCTGCCTGGGAAGAAATCACTTATCTGGAGAATGGCCAAAAAATGATTAGACACTGGTAATTCCTTGAGGATCCATGCAACACTGTTGCTGTGATGGAGAGGCAGCACAATGCTAGTTTTGGGGGTGCTTTATTAGATCAATAAAAAGAATGACATAAGCCAAGAAACATTAATGAACAAGGTAACAAACCCCACTCATGCCATGACCACTTCTGCACCCTTGGGCACCATGTATAGGACTGAAAGGCCAATTTGCAGCAATATAATGTCATGTGAAAAAAAGACAAAAAATAAAAGGCAGTGCTTTAAGGGAAACAAAACATATGACTACCTCAAGATGTACAACTTTTGTGACAAGAAGTTTGAATGTTATTTATATTTCTTTTGTATCTTCTAGAAAGAAAATGGTGCTGTGGGTTTTAAGTTGCATTACGGTCCTGCTTGTACCTTGTCCTAGTTTTTATATAATCCATAACTAATTTCCTTTTGATTATAAAATGCGTATTTGTGTAGCTGGCTGTGTTGTCCAGTATTGCACTAGTGTCTGCTCTGCTGATGTTCTTGTCAGTCAATAAATACCAGTTGATTTCTAAAAGTGTACATTTCTTTTCAAGGAAAATCACTGGGAAATAGCTTTGAATAACTCCATTCCTCCACTGGCACATTGACTTTATTCCTTTAGTTCTCCTTTACCTGCACCCTCTCCAGAACCTACCTGGAAATGTCCATTTCTGCCCATCCAACACTAAGGGCCGCCCAGGCATGCTGAGTTCAGGTATGTTTGTGTTAAAGAGATGTGACTCTAGTGAGACAAATCCCACCATAATTATGGCTGGTGCATTTCCATAAGCAGCAAAACTGTTGCTCAGTTCTGCCCTGGTGCCCCTGGTGCTTCCTTGTAAGTTGTTTGCATGTGACTGGGCAACTGGACTGATGCAAATGTTGCTCAGCCTGGAAGATGATGGCTAGCCTTTGTTCCTCATACTCTCCCTGGAGCAGTTGTCTGAGGGAAGCCTGTGGATGTGTAGAGGATCATACCTTCTGCAGGGAGGGATGACACCAGACCAGTGGCTATCCTTGCCCTTCAGCTCAGGCACATGGGAGCTTCTGGCACCAGTATTCCTGAGCAATGGCTGAGAGTGGGTTTACCAGGTGATCCCAAATAGCTTCCCCAGACTTTGGTCTGACATGAGGCCACCACAGCATGGTGTCACCTCATTACACCTCATCATGGTGCTCAACAGTGACCATGCAAGACCAGAGGAAGGGCTGTGGCCACAGGATGCATCTGATGCTTGTGCCAAGCTAAGCCCTACAGGCAGCATGGATAGCTGTTGTGTCCAAGGCTCAGCACAATCCATAGCCAATGTATGTAACTGCCTGGCATAGCATGCCAGTCATGGGCCACAGCAGAGCCACTTCATGCGGTGCTTTGCTGGCTTGCTGGGATCTTTTTGCTCCATCCTTCCCACACCAGCTCACTTGTCAGCTTCTGCACATAACTTCTGAGTTCCAGTTCTGGCCTGTTAGAAGGAAGGATAGTGTTGCTCAGCCCTAAAGTTCTACACAGAGTTGTCCAGCTCCTTGGCACATACTGAGCTGAAAGTGTGCCAAAAATACTGTTCAGAGTAGCTGGGTTCTCCTAGGTAAAGCATGCCAGCGCATTGGGGAAGATAAATAATTCAAGACACTCGTGGGTCCTCTCCCAGCCTTTTGCTCTCCTCTGGAGGTTCCTGTTGTCTCCTAAGGTCTACCATAGGCATGGGTTCACCAAAGTCGTGAAGTCCGCATGAAAAGCAACACTTCTATGTGGACAGGCTTCATAAGGTCAGTGACATTTTCTGGGGAACTTAATGAGACAAAGAGTAGCAGATCAAGCACAGGCCCCAGGCTAGGAATGTCTGTGTGCCACAAGCACCAGCATGGCTCATGGCATTGACCAGCCTGTTTTCCCCAGGAATTCCCCCCCGCCATTCTCCTCCTCTGCCTCCTCCCCCCCAAAAAACAAACAAACAAAAAACAAAACAAAAAAAAACCACTAGCACAATTGTAATGAGGTAGTCACTGGAAGTTTGGGGAGAGCCACACAGTGTTCCCATAGCAGCCTCTGGCTTCTTCACTGATGGCAACATGTGGCTTCTTGGGGAGATGCCTGGCAGCCTTTCTTATGGCTGGTTATGCACCCCCATTTTTTCCCAGTTAAACTTCCACTACCCCACTGAGGCAGTGGTATCTACTTAACCTTCTTCTCAATGGAGGGAGTGCAGATCTTGGGGATTTTTGTCTGTGACAACGTGTGTTAAGAGCTCCTCCCTAGCTTGTCTCTGCTGTCATATGAACTGCATTGTCTGCCATGCTTTTCCTAGATGCTCAGCGACACAGCAATGAGACAACAAGAAATTAACTTTCAGGCAGATGAGGAAAAGATGCTGAGGGGAAGCAGGCTTGACCTTGTGCTGTTTTGAGTCACTTGCAGCCTGAATCTCTCCCAGAGTATGGCCTTAAGCATAAATTTCCTAACAGGATAGTTTTGCCTGTCAGCATTTTCATGGCACCAAAAGGCAGCAAGGCTGTTAGGTCCAAGGCCAGGGACTAAATGGAAACTTCAAATTTTGCTGTGGGAGGAAATGGCTCTAGAAGAGAAGGAGCACTTGTGGAGAACAAGTGAGATGACATGGTCCCTCAGCAGTGCCAGGCAGCAGAGAGTCTGGTCACACACGGAGCAAGGCAATCCCTGAGCAGGCAGGTCATCTTCCTGGGATCATCTGTTCCTGTGCCCTGTTAGCTGGGCTAATCGTGATGTGAGGTCTTTGTTTTCTCAGTCTTATCAGGCATACACACAGCGGAGGGGTTGTGCATGTGCCACACTGGGTGGGTGCAATGAAACCTCCTTGTGCTGCTTGTTCCTGTCACGGTGGGATTAAAATGTCATGGGAAAGAGCTTCTGGCAAATGAGGCAAGTAGGATGCCTGCTTGTTTGTGCGGCCATGCTGAAAATCCCCCACCTTGCTGGATGGAGAAAAGCTGGACCATTATGGCCAGGCAGGACTCCTGCTTTTCGGAGGTGTGCTGTGTTTGGGGCAGACATGCTGCCACAGGTCTCGGGCCAGCCCTGCTATCTCTCCCAGGTAGTGGAGACCTTCAGCAAACTCTTTAGAGGCACAGCTGTCACTAGGCAAGAGAGCATCAGGGGCCGCAGGCACAAACAGCATGGGCTAGTATGCAAGTCACATCTTAGATATAGACAACGATGGAAATACCTCTTCTTGGTAAATTAGTGTCTTCTAGGTCAGATTGGCTCTCTCTGTAGCATCATGGACAGTCAATGTCCCATTGCTTTGGGGGAGCAAGCAGCTCAGTGTCAGCAATTAATAAATAGCACAGATCAGGTTTCTGTTTCATGTCAAGGGGATTACCAGCACTGGATGACTCTGGCAATTCCCAGTCAAGATGTTTTCCCTCTCATCCACAATTGCATCTAAACAACTGTGCAAAGCAAACATTCAGTGACAGCTGCAAAGTGTGAGCTGTGTGTACTTAGCACAGATTTGCTAGCATTCACATTATCATTCCGCATGCTGAAATATGATGATGCTGTAGCTTCTTCAAGCTCGTGCTCTAACATCGGGTTAATGCAAGCAACCCCATAGCTGGAGGTCAGGCTAGTTACAACCACATAGGGAGCCTTTGCTGCCCTGTACAACTTTTACAAAACCTCTTTTTGTGCTCTGGTTTCTGTAATGGCAAAGAACTTCCTCCCCAGTACTCAAGACATTCTTGAGTGTATGTTTGTACTTGCTTCAGATTCTAGTTTTATAAAGCTGAGTGCTTCAGGGACTTCCAACCAAACTTTAGAGAGCTGAAAGCTTGAGCTGTAAATCTGAGTTAGTGAAAAGAAACAGACACCTCCCGGATAAGGCCATCTATAGTAAAAAAATTAAGGCAAATGAACTCCTATGGCTTTTTCCAAGCTTATGCTAGGTATAAGTCATGTAACTGTGCCTGGGATGGTACCTTCTGTGGTCTGTGATGTGTTTGCTAGTGCCTTTCTTCTGAAATTGTCTCAAAGATTTTGTGAAAACTTTCTGCCAGGACTTGTTTTTGAAATGTAAATGTCATGATACCTTTTTCAGGCTTTTCTGGACCTAGTACGAGTTTCTTAGTTCCACGCACCCACGTTGTCCAAAGGCTTCCATCAGAAACCTGAGTTGACAGTGTTGGATGATATTATTTCCATCAGCTCATAGGGAAACTACCTATTCTTACCAGCATTTAGTGTTTTACAGCACATTTTAAATGTTAGAGCCTTTAGATAAGACATTTTGGCAGCCAAACTTGATAGAAACTACCCATCAAAATAAACAGTTCTGAAACCTTTGTGTTCCTTTCAGCTGTGTGTAGAGGCACATGTCACTTGTTTTCTGTGCCTACTGATATTCCTCATTTCCCATCAAGGTGCATGGTTTTCCCCTGAACTTACATTTCTCTTACATTTCTCAAAACATTGTCACAGAAGTTTTTCAGAGCATTTTGGAGATTCTTCTCCTTTTTGTTTTAGTAGAATATCAGGCCTGAAAATTTTGATGCCTCCTTTCTCTCGGATATTGAGGATATTGACAATATCTGTTGGTAAAACATTTTGGATGCAGAAATAACCCCTAAGACTACATGGGAAAGGTCCCTTTCAAAGTTGTAATTGCTCAGCTGCTAGCCTTGTTTTAGAGACCTTGCAGAACCAAGATTTACTACCTACAGTGACACCTTTAACTGAATGTACAATATGGCACTTAGATTGTCAGCTTTGCTCTATCTGCTGCTAAGCTCTTTCCTATATCATTACAGGCAGCTGGGAATTGATCTTAGATATTAGATCCTAAGTCCAGCACTGCATGTTTTGAGCTAGAAGACACTTTTACTTTAGTGCCAGGTGCGATATCATTTGTAGCAGCATGTGTTCTCATGTTTCTGTTGCTTTGCACCTCGATAGACCCCTGCTTATGTAGAGAAATTGTAGACGTCTGTGCAAAACTCTGCTTAACAGTTTTGTTGCATTCCTCCCTCTCCCCCCCCAAATCACTTCTACACCTCCAGCTACACATACTACTCTTGGGAGTTTTGCAAAGACCTGTCTGACCCTGATAGGTCAAGTGACAAAATTCTGTGTATGCATAGGATGCAGAAGCTAGCCAAGAAAACACCTTGTGCTGCTGAAACATCTCCAGAAGGAGGTTTTCATGGATTCATCTCTTACACATTAAATAAGTTATTCTTCTCACTCACATGTTGGCCCCTGGAGGATCCCTTGGAGTCCTGCTGTGATACTGCTGTACAGATATAAATCCATGGCCTGTATTTGCCTTGATACCACCTTCTTGTCTGCCACTTGAGCTGATTTGCTGGCTTTGCTCCAATGTCCCTTACCTTTGCTTTTTATTGTTTGTGTTCCCTCCCTCATCCTTAATTCAACCCAGATTCTTTATCGTTCCCTTGCTGCTCTGGCCCAAACCCACCTGCATCTTCCATTTCTCCATCCCCTCTTGCTTTTAGTAGGAAAGTTATTCATGGCATTGCACTGCCCCAGGCAAGCTCCAGTGCAAAAATACCTAGAGAGCATGGAGGCATGGCTGGGGTTAGCAGGGTAAGCTGGGCCAAATCCAGATATACCTTGTAAGGCTGCTCAACCATGCAGGTAAAGACATATTATATGATGAAAAGGAGAACCGTTGTTGGTCCCCCAGTTCCCAGTATTTATGCTCTGGTTTATGCTCATCTGCAGGGCACTTCTGGGACTTGTGCTTGTCTTGAGAAGAGCTGTCAGCAGGGTGTAAGCTTGAGTACTCACATAGTCACTCCAATTCCCATCAGAAAGTCACCTAGTCTCTCAGAGCAGGAAGATATATAAAGATACCTGTCCGTTTTGTGTTCCGCAGATACAGTCCAAAATCTAAGCCTGTTTTGAGTTTCTTCTCTCCCTCTCTCAATATTGGAATAATTTCTCCTGACATTTAATCCTTTTACTCCTCCACAAATTCAGCAGGTCTAGAGATGGGGAGAAAGAAATGGAGGAAAGGAAAAAGAGCAGCAAGAATGTGTCTGAAAAATTGGACATAAAAAACTGGCTATAAAAAACATCTATGGGCACAAGTGACCCACAGAAGACCATAAACCAGGAGATAAGTGTAGATAAGATGAAAAACCTTTCCACAGCCATGTTTGCCAGCAGATGCTTTCCTGTTTTCCTGGAGAAGCCCAGCAGCATGGAAGTCAGAGAAATAAAGATTAGCAGCTTGCTCTCATCCAGGCTGTGACTGCTGTGTCACTAACTTGGGAGTGGGGGAGAATGATCCCTTCCCTGCTATCCAAAAACACCCTGAGGTCACCTGAAACCAGCACATTTTTATTAAAAAATCTCCTTAAACATGTTTTCCCCTCCTCTTTGCTAAGCTGCTCTCGGCTCGCCCTGCGTGCCCAGAGGCTCTGAGAGCCACAGCCTGCGCAGGTGTTGTGGAGGACAGAGGGCTCTTCTCCCACCCTGGCTTTGGAAAAGATGGGGGAATTGCTGAAGGGGAAGGGTGACACGCATCAGGAACCAGAGCTGCCAATGTTAGGCTCACATTTCCTCCTGCTCAGGCTGTGGAAAGAGATGGGTCAGGTTTGAACAGGAGGTTTAGTCTGTGGCTCATAGCCCAAGGTCATATGAGAATTCTGCAAGACAGACAGTGGCATGTTGTATTAGGTTGTTTTTACAGCGATAACCCAATGCTCTCCCCAACCCCCAGCCCCCACCATCCAAGCATAGGTTTTCAGGGGCACAAAGCAGCATGGCCAGCCTCTCCACTGCCTCATGGCACAGGAGTCCGATGTCATCTTTGTAACTCCGCTGTTGATATGTCTGTGACCATGGGCAGCCCCCCATTCCCACCCCCCAACTATTAGTGTTTTGCGCAGCATTGTACAAATATGCCCAGGGTGAAAGTAAGCTTCCAGGTGTTACCAAAGAGCAAATATTAATTCTCAATAGCATTAGTAAACAAGGGCATGCACATAAAATCCTCCTCAGCTTTCCTGTAGACCCCCATTAGGCACTGGAAGGCTGCCATAAGGTCTCCCCAGAATCTTCTCTTCTCCAGGTTGAACAGCCCCAGCTCCCTCAGCCTGTCCTTGTAGGAGAGGTGCTTCAGCCCCTTGGTCATCTTTGTGGCCCTCCTCTGGACTAGTACTTCCATGTTCTGCTTGTGTTGGGGCCCCATGACCAAAACACAGGGCTCCAGGTGGGGTCTGACGAGAGCAGAGCAGAAAGAGAGAATCACCACCCTTGCCCTGCTGCCCACACTGCTTTTGGTGCAGCCCAGGATATGGTTGGCTTTCTGGGCTGTGAGCATAAATTGCCAGCTCATGTTGAGCTTCTTGTCCACCAGCACCCCCAGGTCCTTCTCCTCAGGGCTTCTCTCAATCCATTGTCTGCCCGTCCTGTATTTGTGCTTGGGATTTCCCCAACCCAGATGCAGGACCTTGCAGCTGGGGAAGTTTTGGGTGCCACAGTATAAAAAGGATTGTGGGATACTTTGTCAGGAAGTGTAGTGATAGGACAAGGAATAATGACTTCAAACTAAAAAAGGGTAGATTTAGATTAGATATAAGGAAGAAATTCTTTACTGTTATGGTGGTGAGGCACTGGAACAGGTTTCCCAGAGAAGTTGTGGATGCCATATCTCTGGAAGTGTTCAAGGCCAATCTTTGAGCAACCTGGTCTAGTGGACGGTGTCCCTGCCCACGGCGGGGGGATTGGAACTAGATGATCTTTAAGGTCCCTTCCAACCCAAACCATTCTATGATTCTGTGATCCTTGCAGGTCCCTTCCAATTTGGGATATTGTATGATTCTGTGATTCTTGAGACAGAACATAGCCAGGACAGTTGAACCCAACTAACCAAAGGAATAGTCTGCCATATGACATCATGCTAATCAATAAAAACTGTGGGGAAAGAAGGAGGAAAGGGAGTAGGTTCAGTGATGTCATTTGTCTTCCCAAGAAAACGTTATGTGTGACGAACCCTGCTTTCCTGGAAATGGCTGGATACCTGCTTGTTGATGGGAACTACTGAATGAATTCGACATTTTGCTTTTCTTTCACACAAAGCTTTTGCTTCACCTATTAAATTCTTTTTATCTCAACCCACAAATGTCCTCAGATTTTACCTTTCTGATTCTCTCCCAGGCAGTGAGTGAGTGAGCAGCTGTGTAGGGCTTAGCTGCTGTACTGGGGCTAAGCCACAACAATAACAAAATCTTGGGTTACTGAAAAAGTTATGGGGAGGAGGGGAAAGCTCCTGCTGATTTGTGGACTGGTTTTGCTCATGCCCAAAAAATGATGGGAAAGCATACATGAAATCTAATGTAAATGTCTAGCTTCATCTTCATTGTCCATTGCCTGTTAGAACAAACAGACATCTGTTCTTGAAAATCTCTTCCTTATACGTCTGCCATTTAACTCTCTCTTTGATAAATTAAGTACGATATGATTCTCTTTACTAGTTATGAAGGACGCTTTCCACATCTAGAATCATTCATTTGATGCAGTGACAGAATATTTTCTGTTAAAACACTCAAAATAATTACTGCCCATTCTAACTCAATGAAAATGACACTGAAAAAGCAATTATAGGGGAATTATTCTCTAATAGGGATGTCCATAGAGGCATTTATTCCTGCAACAGTGATGTTCAAAACATGCTGGTTACTTGACTAGTATAAATTATTATCAGTAAAAGCTGCAGGAGACCTAAATAATCTCACATAATTAAAAACAGAAGCCAGGTGTAAAGAGTACTCTAGATCTCATTGTAACAGCTTATTTGAATTGCATGGTTGGGACTCATCCACTTCACATTTTGAAAAAAAGTGCCTGTGCCTCTTTTTCCTTACATCAGTGTCCTGGTCAGAGCAAGGGCATTCAGACCAGGCTCTGAAGCAGACCCTGGAAATTGCTGTGGTTTAACACCAGCTTGTGCTATATCTCTGTTCCTGCTATTACCTTTGGGGACTGATCTGGTGTCCTCAAGGCAAGAGGCTCTGCAGCCCATCCCCAGTGCCCAGATCTACCTGGGAGTCCGCTCTCATCATGATGCTGTTTCTTAGATCTCTGAGCAATCTGTTCTGCTTAGCCTCTTCTTCCCTGACTAATAATGTTCCTGTCAGCTTGGATTACAGCACTTTACTTTCTTTGTTTCAGCTTAAAATACTTGTGGTTTCATATTCTGTCAGAAGAGATATATAAGAGAAGGACTTTGCTCAAAGTGCAGATGATGATGGAAAAGGAATGTGTTGCTACAAATTCCTGTAGAAGTCTTTATTGGATTCTTCAGGACTTATTGAAGGGCAAAAATATAGGGAGAGAGTAAACAGGATGGGGTAACGGAGTTCTCATAGGAGCTACATAATGTGGTAAAGATAAGACGAGCATGTGGCTTGAACAAAGATAACCATTTGTACTTTGAAATGTGGGACTGACAGTTCCCAGGGTTGGTGACTCCAGTCCTTGTGGAGGAACTGCCTTTGTATAAACATATCTTTGTCTCAGGTACAGCAGAATTTTCACCCCATCTGCTTCCTTTAGATGGCCTCTGCAGAGTGCCTTAATGGTTAGCCTCAGGCTGCTGGCATCCAGCAAGCACTCTTTGAGCTGTCAGACAGGTCGTTCATGTACTCTGCACAAGCTCCTTTTCCCCTAGTGATGTTGGTAGAACAGCTGGGATGGAGAGAAGATGACTGCTGCATCTTCTAATGCTCTTTAATCAAAGCTTCTCAACAAAGGGAGTAAGAGTAGAACGCCGTCAGTCAAGTCTATGGTAGGTGTTGACACATCAAAGACAGTGGGTATGCAAACATGGAATTGCCATGCATCTGGCTGAAAAGGCAGGAAAAAGACATTGGACTTGAGATTTCATGATGCTGACTGTGCTTCTCTAAGAACAGTCATGTAGACATGTCTTGAAGACATCTGTCTATGTCTAAATGCAGATTAGCAGTGCTTATAACCAGAGTGTGTGATCTCAGACACAGAAATTCAGTGGGTCGAACCACAGTGAAGTGCTGGACACTAGACATCCAGACAGAGAAATCAAACTATAGGTGTTCAGTGTCTGCTTGAAGCTGTGGACACATGCTGGCTTCACAATAATGTCCTTGTCCTACACATACAGACACTCTGCTTTTATTTTTCTTCCTATTTATGTGGGTTTTTAAAGTATTGAGATCTAGATTCCCACAGGATGGTGAAGATGAGAGTGGTCTTGTTCAGAACTGAGTGAACTGTAACTGTAATCTCCTGCCTTTATTCTAGATGAGTTTTAGAAGCAAATGGAGCTATTGTCCAAACAAACTGCTAGGATGGGAGCTGCCAGCTCATGGAATCTGAATTATAGGAGTTGTCGGTCTTCAGTTACTGTTACAAAGAAAAGACAGTGTAGGATTTTGGAGTCATTTTGTTCATTGCTGTTTGAAGGTAGGGTCACTAGGCTATTCCTGACAGAGTTTTGTCGATATTGCATTTAAAAAATATCCAATGATGGAGTTTCGACAGTCATTTAGGCAATTTCTTCCATGGCTTCGCTATTCCTTCTGTTAGGGAAAGAAAAGAAAACAAATAAACAATCAACCAAACAGAAACACACATACATACACACAAAACCCCACCAAAACTCTGAATGCTCAACTGAAGTTTTTATGGAAATTGATTCCTTTGCTTCTTATTGTGCTTGTGACAGAAGAAACGTCTTGTGGTTGGTTGACTGGACTTGGTCCTTCCCATGTCACAGAGTTCCTGAATAACTTCTGCTGGAGGAACTCTTGCAAGTGCACCTGGGAATGGGCAGCCTTGGGAATATGGTACAGACTGAGGGATGAGGTGCTGGAGATCAGCCCTGCAGAAAGGGATCTGGGGGTTTTGGATGACAGCAAGCTGAACATGAGCCAGAAGTGTGCCTTGGTGGCCAGGAGGGCTAATTGTATCCTGGGTGCATCAAGAACAGCATTGCTAGTTGGTTGGAAGTGATTGTCCTGCTCTGCTCTGTGTTGGTGCAACCTCACCTCGAGTACTGTGTGCAGTTTTGGGTGCCACAGTATAAGAAAGGTATAAAGCTGTTAGAGAATGTTCAAAGGAGGGCAACAAAGATGGTAATGGATCAAGAGGGGAAGACGTATGAGGAGCGGCTGAAGTCACTTGGATCAGCCTGGAGAAGAGCAGGCTGAGGGGAGACCTCATTGCGGTCTACAGCTTCCTCATGAGAGGGAGCGGAGAGGTAGGCGCTGATCTCTGCTCTCTGGTGACCAGCAATAGGACCCAATGGAAAGGCCTGAAGCTGCAACAGGGGAGATTCAGGATGGATTTCAGGAACAGGCTCTTCGCTCAGAGGGTAGTCAGGCACTGGGACAGGCTCCCCAGGGAAGTGGTCACCAAGCCTGATGGAGTTCAAGAAGTGTTTGGACAACGCTCTCAGACACATGGTCTGATTTTTGGAGTTGTCCTCTGGGGACCCAGGAGTTGGACTCAATGATCCTGATGAGTCCCTTCCGACTTGGGGTATTTTATGATTCTGTGAGCTTAAGACTAAAGTAACTGTGTCAAACTGAGAAATAGAAGAAAAAGTTGGCAGAGACTTGTGTGAACTCCACAGGTGGAGAAGAAAGTCATATTAAGGAGCATAAAGTAGTGGGCAAGTTACACCAACCGTGTAAGCAGGTGGAGAACAAAAGTAAGAAAATATCTATGCTGGTGGACACATGGGCAATATAGACAATGGTGGGCAATATAGACAATAAAGTAGTATTCCCTTAAAGTCCTTTTAGATAGGGCTGATTTCCTGCCCTACTTGCTTCTCCTCACTCCCATATCTGCATTATACACATCCAGAAAGACACTTATGGAGCTGTGCTGACCATCCTAAATCATGGTTATATCACAACACCATTAACGTGGGAAGACCTTGCTTGGCTGCCATTATAGAATCACAGAATCATTTAGGTTGTAAAAGACCTCTAAGATCATCAAGTCCAACCATTAACCTAGCACTGGCAAGCCTACCACTAAACCGTGTCCCTGAGCATCACATCTACACATCTTTAAATACCTCAAGGGGTGGTGACTCAACCACTCCCCTAGGCAGCCTGTTCCAATGCCTTACAACCCTTTCAGTGAATAAATTTTTCCTGATCTCCAACCTAAACCTCCCCTGGCAAAACTTGAGGCCATTTCCTCTTGTCCCTTTACTTGTTGCTTGGGAGAAGAGACCAACCCCCACCTTGCAACAACCTCCTTTGAGGTGGTTGTAAGAGAAGATAAGGTCCCCCATGAGTCTCCTTTTCTCTAGGCTAAGTAACGCCAGCTCTCTCAACCACTCATCATAAAACTTGTTCTCTAGACCCTTCACTAGCTTTGTTACCCTTCTTTGGACATGCTCCAGCACCTGTAGATTTAGATAAAGTATTCTTTATTACAGTATCCTAACCGTTAACTAATGCACATTCTTATAACATCAGGAACACGTCTGAACCTGAGGAATTACCAAAAGTTTCATCTTCAAACTTCATAGCACTCACTGGATACATCTTATTGTCATGGGACATAACATAGGTTTTTCTACTTCAGTGAATCAAGTGATTTCAGTAACTCAGAACATATGAACCCACTTAACTACCAGTCTTGTTACCCTCACAGTGGAGCTGAGTTGCTTTGGTATGATCTCTTCTTGAAAAATCCATGTCAGATGTGTCTTTATTTAATGTATTAATAGCACAAAGCTAGGAGGCACTGCCAAGACAGAAGTAATGGTGATAACCTAGAGTATATCTCTATGTCCCTGACAATGTGTAATAGAAATCAGATGTAATTCTGGAGTACGGAATAGATGTACATGTATGAACTTTTCACAGCACCTTCTGCTGTAAATTTGTAGTTTGTCTCCAGGAAACGTCAGTGGAGAAGAAAGGCTTATGAGTAGAGTCATCCACTGAACAAATCTGAAACTTCATATGATGCAGCCATGAAAACCAGAAGTGAAATGTTCAGAGGGTGGGAAGAGAGTGGGGAGACTGCACAAACCTAGAAGGTTTGTTGTCATCAGGTTGCTCCAGTGTGGTAGTAGCTAGCGGTTAATGTTTGCCACCCATAATGGTGGGATTGAGGATGTTAATTTCTGGTTAACAGATGGCTCTCGGATACAAGGAGAGGACTATGGCCTTGGAATAAGATTGGTAAGCTTGTCAGAAATTGCACAGATGGACCTTAATATTTTTAATCCAGTATGGCTGACCCTCTAGGCTGTAATTGCTCTTGGGTCTTGACCTTGGATAGAACCTGGACAGAACACATTTTCAGTATTGCTCATCCAGTTGCTTTCTCCTGTAGAAATTATTTCACTTAAGGGAATTTATCATTGTTGTAGCCTCTAGGAAGCTTTTGTACTGTAGCAAAACACCCCACATGGACATGATAGCAATGGAACTATTAATCTCTCTTTTAAGCTCCTTCATCTCTTGAATTTTCTTTCTGATTTCTTCTTCCACAGTTAGGTTCTCAGTCCCTAAGCATAGATGTCAGGCACTGGGTAAGCAGTGAAGTGCAGTTGCCTCCAAATTTACACCTGGAGTTTCTGAGGTTATGTGTTAGTGTCTGGGTGGAGATCAGGGGCTGTGAAGTTTAGTTAGGACTGTTGTCCTATTAGTGCAAGAGCTGGTTCCCTGGGGTACAAGATGGAGATCACAGGAAGGACAGGATCTATGGAAGCTCTGAAGGGGCTATGTGAAGGACACGCTCATTCATCCCTCCCCCATTCCTTATTACACTAGATACCTAAGAATAGCCAAATTGAGTCAGGGGAGCAAGAACAGGTAGGGCAGGTCTGCTGTGCATGTGGCTTTTTTCATGTGCCTGCACCCAGGAGAATGAGAGGTATTGCATGCCCCTCCATCGTAAGCTGCTGCTAATGATTCCTTCTGCCCGGAGGACACGGTCGGGATCGATGGAGGGTCAGCCATTAGACATACATTTCCCAATGCCCAGCATAGCACACGGGGTCAGGGAGCTAATCATCACTCCTATCTTGCCTGCCTGGCTGCGGTGTCCAGCCTAGGGCAATTGGAGGTGCATTAAAGATTAAACAAGAGGTGGGGGGTCTAGTGAGTGTGTTGGAGTAATTCCAGGGTGGGTGGGCAGTGGTTGGCCCAAGCAAGTGGATTTCTGCTGCAGCGGCCCCTACCTTAGATCTTTCAGCCGAACAAACTGGCGGCATCTCTGTTGAGACAAAGAATGCCTCTAGCTAAAATTCCACTATCTGACCTCAGAAGGGCTCCAGCTGTTTCTGCCACCAACATAGCAGCTAGAAGAAGAGTTTTAAAGTGGTTGGCCAAGCTGAAACAGAAGCCCACTTCTTAAGAAGGCTGGGCACAGAGCCTTCCTCTTCCTAGCTCACCATTTTCAGCAAAAGTGCGAACACAGTGAGCCTGGCCTGAGTGTTGGCTCAGCTGAGTGTCTGTCACTTACCAACACCAAGTCATGTAGATTTACTGTAGGACCTGTACCTCTCTTCTAAAGTGGGAGGCCTAAATGTTCACCTTGCTTGACATATTAATTCCTAATGCCTTCAACCTCTAAAATCAGCACATTGCAACTCCTGACCCTGTTGAAGTTAAAACATTTTCATGGGAATAGGAAAATATTTTCCATTTGAGGTGTGTTTCATGGCAGAGGAGCTTATCCAATGGCTCTGAATACACTGGTGTCAGTTTTGGAGATGACTTAGTGTCCTTTGCAGGGCTAATCAGTCTGTTTCTTGTTAGTGTCTAATGTGTTTATTCTGGCTCCAGAAGCCATGGAAGTACGTTCATATATATGCCTGGGTTTCTATGAGCTGTGCTTTTAGAGGCTGACTGCAAAGCTTAGCACTCTAGGGAAATAGGAAAATGGCATGCCTTACCCTTAGTTATACAGTCTGGAGCTGTATGGGCTATGGTGGCTGAGCCATCATGCAGACCCTGCCCTTTGGTTTCCCAGAGCCATAGCTTTTCTTTGAGCCTCGAATTCACTGCCATCATTGAGTAATTAGCAAAAGAAGATCTGGGGAAGAGATTAATCTAGAATAATGAGCTGAGTGATTAAAACAGCCATGAAGAAAACATGGGACTCCTCATTCCTTCTGAATGAGAAGGCTTCAGTTCCTTCTGAATTGAAGACTTCCCACTTCAGGGATACTCAGTTTTAAGGCTTGTCATCCAGTCAAACATCTTTTTTAAGGAGTTCTGACAAAGTAGGGGCTCTTTGCCAGAGCTTCTTTGACTAGTATTTCATTGTCCCTACCTAAGCTGGTTACTCAGTGCTCCCTTTATTGTTAATGGAAGGACTGGACCCTCGAATGATAAATGGCCTTTACAAAGAGCCAAATGAATTGCCCCAGGCATTTTTTCTTCTCTGAGTATGAACAGAGCCAAAGGCCACTGACTTACACTTGACATCTCATTTTCCAGCTCCAGAACTAAGATGAATACTAGCCGCCTGGTCTCAGGCCCTGGACACTCACCTGCATATCTCTTCCTCCTGTTGCTGACTGAGGGTAGCATTTGTAACTGCATTAGGTAACATGAATTGAAGCAATTTTCACCTGTGCTTATCATGTAGGATTTCTTCTGATCTTGGGACTTCATCCTCTTCAGCTAGGCTGTGCTGTAAGGTTTCTCCTCGGCAGCCTCCAGGTTTGCCATTGCCAGAAAAACAATTCAGAACATGGGCTGCAGTTGCTGTTATTATGAACTGAGCATTATGTATTTATTTATTTATTATTATTTTTGTGATACAAGGGAAGTGTTATTCATTTACTGGTATTATCCTTTTATCAAGTCAGTTTCCTATTGCATTTCACCCTTCATTGCACTGGCAGTTCATTCTTTTAACAAAGCTGTTTCTATTCTTGAAAATATTTTAAAGAGGTTTTGCCATTTTACTATGAAATACAGAATGTTTCATTTTCTTTTCAAAAATGCGTTCCAAGCATCCTTAAATTCTGGAGACCTTGGAACAACAATGAACAAACATATCTTGAGATTAAAAGACAATAAATGAGGCCTCAGTAGAAATTTCCCTAAATTGTCTTTGAAATGAATCTGTACTCGTTTCTATATTTTTAAGCACTTTTCACTTGTCAGATTTTTGTTTTCTGTTTCTTATTTTAGCTTTTCTTTCCCAGTCCTGACTTGTGCTGGAAATCTGCTTCTGGGTCCTTTTTTAAACTTCTAACTAGACTCATGAGAGGAATTCTAGTAGTGCTGAACAAACTGTGCAATGTGCAATTCAAGGTGTTAAATCAAGTGCAATTCCAAATACAGCATACGTGAAGACTGTGTTGCTTACAAAGTAGGATAGCGTGAGGTAATTTATTAGGCAAAAGAAATAAAAATCCTGTCTCTCTTTTGGGAATGAGGGTCATAGGCAGATCATGGGGACAGTGCTGGACCCATGAATTAAGTCAGGACAGGAATCAGTGAGTGGAGTTAAAAGCCAAGAGTCAAACCATAAAATATATTGCAGCTTTCCAGTAGCTTATTGAGAATAGCAGCAGGTGTTTGCTAATCGAGCATGGAGATAAAGTTGCAGGAAGGGTAAATTTGTCCCAGTATAGGTGAGCCCACAGTACCTCCGCTGGTTCTGCTTGGTCTGCTCTGAGTGGGCTCCTCTGCAACACAGGTCAAGAAATTTCTTCATCACAGACATTTCCTGGATATTTCATAGGGTCTTGTAAAACTGCTTTTGAGATTCTTAGCTCTTATGTCCCTGTCAAGTACAGATTATAATTTGTAACAGATTTTTTTTTAAGGTCAGTCAAAAATTTCTTTCAGGGCCTGATCTGTCAGTGGTCTGGGTGTGTGGACAGAAGCTTATCATGCGAGCTTTTAACAAGACACCGTAAGTTAGGTATATCTTCATGGAGTAACAAGACGGGATGAGCTTTTTCTTTAAGCTAAGATTTTATGATGATAGACCAACATGGTGGAGAGCACTGTGTGGGTGAACTTTAGTTCTGGCTGCTAAGCCATAACTGGTAAATGCATCCTGTGGATCTTTATCTATGTATTTTTTGCAGTTCTTCTTGATCCATGTCTTAAATTCCCCCCACCTCCTCCCCTCCCTGGCCTCTTAAAACATTGTACCAGGCATGCAGAAGCCAAAAAAAAGAAAAAAAAGAGCTGCTGTAGGAACATTTGAACCCACAGGTGAAAATTATGTTTGAAATAAAAATGTGGTTTGCTACACAAAGGAATCTAGAGTTATAAGAAAATTTAGCTAGTATTACTTAGCTGAGAATTTAATGTGATACTCTTCTAAATTCAATTAACCTGATCCAATAGTTTTCTCTAAATGGGATGAAATGCAGTGAAATTTTGTCCCAGGGACTGGACATGTGCTGCATGTGTACTTTTCAGTATGAGTCTTGTGAGTAGCAAAGCAGCCAAAAGAACATAAGAGTTACCCTGGATCAAAGGTCCATCTCTGGAGTGACTGAAACTTCTTAAATAAAGAGAAAAAATAGATCCCTTAAGTCAGAAGATCAGGCATGGGTATCTGGGATGAAACCTCCAATGGAAGTTGATGTTAAGAACTAAATTAAGTATTTTCTGTGGTTACCGTGGCTATGGAGAGGGGCAAAGTGGAGATGCAGTAAGTATGTAGTAAATTGAGCAACCACCATGCTGCAGTTATAGATGCAGAGCAAGCAGTATGACAGTCCTGGGTCAGTGGAAGTTGCAAGTCAACCAGAAAGGCTTTTCATGAGAGGAAAGTACTCAATCAGGGCAGAGTAATGATACAGTATAAATCTTCCCAACAGTTATGTCTCCTTTGGCTCATTAATACACAGCAAATTTTGGCCAATTGCAACAGAATGTGGCAATTTTTTCCACTGAGGTGAAAAGCCACCAAAACCTTTTCAGTATTTCCACCCATGGCTGAAGGTTATGAACTTGGTTATTAGCACAGTACAAAACATTTGTGCTTTCAGGAAAAAGCCTCTGGTTTACTACGTTTGATGGCTTGCTGATAAACCAAAGTGAAGTTGATCCAGGTACAGACTAGGGATGAGTGGACCTGGCCCAGATCTGGACTTGTAAACTGAAAATGCCTTATGGATATTTGGTGCCCTGTGAAGACACTAGACTATCTCTTTGCTTCATTGCTTGAGGAATCTAATTTGGCAAATAATTCAGTGGTATTTCTAACTGTTCTCTGTTCTTCATAGAGGGTCAAGGTTTATCCATTGCATATAATAATCTTAAACGAAGTTTCATAATTCACAGCCAGGTACAAATTTCTATCCTTTACTAGAATGAAAAATATTAGATCCTGAGCTGATATATATAAGTGTATAAAACCACCTGTTCAGACATTTCCCCAGGTATTCCACAAAGTCTTGGTTAAACAGGGTTTAAATCAGCCCTAAGGAAATCAAGGCATTGGAATGAAATTTCATGGGATACTAGTTTGGTTCTGGAGGTGGAAGCTGCCAGGTTAGCTCCTCATCACAAACTTACACTAGATTGAGGTACTTTACCAGGAGAGGTGTCTCTGTAAGGGGTAGCAAGGCCAGCACAGCTAGACAGTCCTTTCTTGAAACAACCACATAAAGGATGTGGGGGCTTATGATATGTCAACAGGAAATTGGATCTCAGAGCGATCAGCAAGTTATCATTGTGTTGACTCAAAGAAGACCATATCCACTCATAGTGAGAAAGGATTTTGCACCGCAGGATACATCATACACCTAGATATTTTTGGTTCATAACACTGGGACTGCCACTGGGACTTCTACTTGGGTATGTCAGGAGGGACTGGGTCCTCTAGTGAGGGACAGGTAGATCTCTGCTGATACATGGATAGCCCTTTTCTCTGTTGGTCCTTTCTCAAATCCAGATTCACTGCATTTATGGAGGTTCCAGAATCCCAGGTACCACCTGCTATGCAAGTGCCCTGGTGCTTCATTGCCTGGGTTTTGTTCTCTACTCATCCTGTTCTTGTCCACATTCCTTAGAGTTTTCTGCTGATCACTGCCAGGGAAACAGCACTGGGCCAAATGGACTTGATTCAGATTTGATAGTCTTGTGTCCTCATATCTAAACCAGCAAGCAGTGTGTATAGGGAGAACCCTCATTGTCCATCTCTTGGGTATGTTTAGGTATATTATGCAGGCTTGATTTCATTTTGGGAAGAAATAGTCAGCTATCTTGCTGCTTAGACATGTGATGAGAATTTTTCAAAACATATCGTTTGCGACGTGCTTCCACAAACAAAAATGCTGACCAGATAAAATATATCCCACTTTGTCTAAATGAGAGTGAATAGCTAGTTGGCAAGACAAGAGAAGAGCCTTCCTATAGAACTATATAAAAAATTAAGAGCTGAATGAAAGTAGGATCTTAGGAAGACAAATTGGAGATCCCACATCTACATTTCAAAGACTTTGTTGTCCCAAGGCAAGCCAAACAAAATGATATTTGCATATTCACTGACACCGGAATAGTATCCAAAGACATCAACCAAACTGAAGAGGAAAAGTGAGAGAGGGGAGTTGAAATTAACATACAATCTATTTCCTCAGATTGAAAAATGAGTTGAAGGGAGTAGGAGGGGAAGTTCCTTATAAAGTCCTTTGATGCTTGTTTTTTCCTGAAAGAGTACATGGGGAAACTGTGATTTAAAGCTGCAGTTCAGTGATACGCTAAATCTAACTTGAGGGCTTTTAATACTACTGTAGAAATGCCATATCCTCATGACTCAAAGCATTCATTTGGAACAAACTTTCTGTGCCAGCTGAGATCTGTTCAAATAGGGCTGATGGCTTAACTTTGTGCCAGCATGTTTCATGTCATATATGCCATTAGCATACGAACAGAAGCAGCATGTTGTTGGACCTCTCTCAGCTTGTCTCCAGGCCTTTTCATCAGTCCCATCTTGCTATCTTCCAGCTCATATAATCTTCAAGTCACTGCCGCATGTCTCACCACACCCTCCATGGGCAGCTTAGAGCCTTATAAGTTTCTCTCATTTTGGACATTCAGCATTGTTGGTCCTGACATTGCCATGGACATTCCAATGAACTTTGCCTTATTCATTGCCCCTACATCACGTTTTACTGTCACAATTCTGTTGACCTTCTGATACTGCAGTTTATTATCCTCTCCAAGCCAGATTCACACCCCAAGCCATGGAGCTCCATGGCATGCAGTATGTCCTTCTTTTAGCTACTGCAGACATAATTCTGTTCATTGCAGTTCTGATTACATCCAGGAAATTTCATGTGGGATGGCTGCTGTGCTGCAGGATTGGAGAAGCGTGGGACCAAGGTCAAAGCCCTAGAAAAAGCCTATCGGGAGGCCAAGGATGCTGCAAAACAAAGATCTAGCTGGAACCTGTGACAGGGCAGAGACTGTGGAGTGTGTGGGAGAAATCTTGCAAGAGTGTTAAGACAAGTCCTCCTCCACAAAAGAGTGGCAACCAAAAGGAGAAGTTCCATAGGAAAAAACTCTTCAAGAAATTGAACTAGAGGAATTACAATAGTACTGGTGGGAAGGGACACTTGAAAGTCTCCAAATAAACCTCCCCTGAAGCAGGATGATCCCCAGCACTAGAGCAGGAAAAATCGGGCTTTATATAACTGCACCCTGTACACACTGAGTGATAAAGACTCTCTTGACATCTGGCCAAGGGCTGCATCACCCTCTTGCGGTCAGAGTTATTTCTAATGCCTGACCCAAACCTCCTAAGCTCTAGTTTGTTGACCCTTGCTATATTGTCTGGCACCACTGAGAAAAGTTTGGCTCTGTCATCTTTGTAGTTGCCCTTCAAAAACTTACAAGCTGGTGTTAGACACTTCTCAGTCTACTTTCCACCAAGAGAAGAGCTGAAGCCTTTTCTCCACTTCTCTGCTGTATCAGTTCTGCTCCGTCTACCACTCCTGACAGATCACATGGCCCAGCCTTGATTATCTTTGTTGCCTTCACTGGTCTCTCTCCAGCTTCTGTACAATCATTTTGAAACGGAGGCTCAAAACTAGATGAAGAGTTCCAGGTGCAGCTTTCCCAGAACTCAGCAGGGTGAATGTAACTTCCCTCTACTTTCTGACCATGCTCCTTCACATGTAGTCCAGCAAGCAGTTTGTCTTGTTTGCAGAGAGAGTGACTGCTCAGTCACGTTCACCTTGGCATCCACCGCCACCCCTGGTCTTTGGCAGTAGGATTGTTGCTTGGCCAGCTTTCTCCCATTCCATAGCAATGCAGGACATAATCATGACCCTGATACAGAATGGGTGAGGAGAAGGCTAACGGATGACAGTATAACAATGGGTGGCTCTTCCTTAATTTCCCTCATCAGGCTTTGTTTGTCCCTCTGCACTGAGATTCAGCCGTTCAGCTTGTCAGCACCTCATGTTCCTCCTGCACTCTGACCTGGGTTAGACTCTTGAAGCAAAGTCAAGCAACAGGAAGCTCCATACATTCATTACAGTGACTCTGGTAGAGTGACCCTTCAAGCACTCTTTTCTCCCCTCCAGTCCACTTTTGCATATCACTTGTTTTGGTTCTAGCACTTCAATGCCAGTAAATATTTCAATTCTCATGTGAGTTGAGATTATTTCTGTAGCTGGAATTTTAAAAGTCACAAGGATTGGGTTGGCAGAGCCTGCAGGGCTGATCCAGGGGCCCGCAAGGGAAAATACCACCTGCCAATAAGAAATGTAGCAAAATCGCAAGTTTATTGTTTCTGTCCAACCATGCAAAATGTCAGGTTATATCAAGCATCCCTCAGGGAATCTCTGTAAATCAATCATGATGATTTTCCTTCTCAGTTCTCAAAGCAGAGACACCTAACAAAAGCTTCTGTTGTTACTGGTAGTTTCAGCTCACCTCCCTGACCCTAATCCTACCTCTTCTGCTAAATGTTCTGTTTATTCCCACTGTTATGTACAGACAAACACTACTGGGTTACGAAAAGGAAGAACAACCTTAAATCTGATACTGAATGCCGTCCATCAGATGATTACTCACACTGAACAGTCATACAGAGCATCTGAGGTGGTATTTAAGGAAGTTCAAGGCAGTGGGGCAACTGGTGCGCAGGATGACTGATGTTAAAAGAAGCGTAGTGGATCCTTGATCTAGGTGGGGTTAACAACAGTTGCTACTGGTATGACACCCCATTTGTAAGGCCCATTGACAAACTCATGTTGCTTGATCTCGACAGTAGGCACTCCAAGATATTTATTAAGCTGCAATATTCTTGATTTGTTTTGCAGTTCGGTGGCACTTCAGAAAACTTGCAGAATCTCCAAGTTTCCCAGGAAAACAGACAGTAGGCAATAGGCTCATGAAACCACATACTCATACTTTAACCACAGAGACAAGGAAAAGCTAGTATTTGTGTCAGAGGGTCACCCATCAGTCAGTCATTTCTGGTTGCTGATTCAGAGGGATATATGGGATATAACCCTGTTTCAGGTCTGGGGTGAGCATTTGGGGACCTTGGACTTCAGCACTATGGGACAAGTGGGCTTAATGAGTAGCAGCTGTATAACAAAAGGAAGAAGGATGTTTCCTGCACTTCCCTTCATGTACATCTCTGTGAATTTCTTCATTTGGAGGTTGCAAATCTTTTGAAGAATCACTTGTGTTTAAATCGTGATCCTCTGAAACCTTTCTCTAGTTCCAAAAATAGCAGGTGTTACAATGCCTACAACAGAATCCATGCCCGAATTGGCCCAAGGCTTGGAGCCTTTACTGTTTCTTATTCACTTTGACCAGGTTTCATCCATGATACAATGTCATGGAACATGGTGCATTCTTTCTTACTCACTTGTTGCTCATTTGATTCCTTTCTGTAAAATATTTTTTTCCTGAAATTCTCAGTAGAAGACATTGGACAAAAAGTCATGGAGACTGCTGTTCTATCAGTCCTCAAAGCAGGCCAGACGTGGGCATTATAAATGGAGACAGCATTGCTCTGTGGACAGTAAGAGTTAGGACTGGCATTGGCAGTAAGAATTAGAACTCATTTTGTATCAATGGCTGTGCTCTTGGCTATTAGAATGATTTTCAAGATCATCGGGCAAGTCAAAAGTCTCTTGAAAGTGCTTAGATTTTTAAAAAGGGAAAAACTGAAATGCCTGACATGGAAGACTAGTGAAGAGGGCACAGAGGTATGGCTACTGTGAGCAATATTTAGTTGGGAGCTCCAGGAGCTTCCAGACTGACAGAAACTGCTTGCAGAAATTTCTGCAGTGAAAATTTTAAGGCAATCAGCACATGTGTCCATGCTGAACTTCAAGTCCTCAAGTGACAGATTCCTGGGGGAGTATGAGCCCTGGTATATCTTTAGAACATGGAAAGCAAACTGCCTCCTTTCATGCTTCCTCAAAAGGCCAAGCCAGGACCTAAGCCCCAGATATTTGATTGCTTTCTAAAATTTTCCAGGAGCAGATGGAGCTATTCACAGTGGCCAGGGCTGAAACAGGTTTGTTTCCTTTGAAAAATAAGATTTTTTTTTTTTGTAGGCATCCAAGGACATGGCATCTTCTCTAGCTCAGCATCATGCTTTGGACTACTTTGATAATTGTACAGAACAAGTGTACTCCAAAGCCAGGTGTAACCCCCATTGGTATCTGCTCAGTTACCACATGACAGGCAGAAGAGCTCGCTGGAGGTTAAGCAGCAAGGCTTGACAGTTATTGTCCGCTAAAGTGAGCAGCCAAGCCTAATGTGTGGTCATTCATTACAGACTTTCTGAATGGTCAGCTGCAGTATTAGAGCTGGTCAAAGGTTTCTCCAAACATTTACCGTCCATTAAAAGCTAACCTTTCTGTGTGTATATTTGAGCTTTGAATTCTCGAATAGCTGCGGGCTATGCATAAGACTCAGTGCTTCTCTGGGGGTCTATTACACTGTCAAACACAGCTCAGCCTTCCTAAACACCCCAGCAGCATTCCTGAAGTGGACTCTCCCTCCCCACCTCCCATCACTCCTCCAGGAGGCTGAAAGCCGTGAACAGCTCGCTGGCAGCTGGACATTCCTTATGGGCACTGTCAAGTTTGCTGGTCTTCTCCTTCCAAAAATAAACAGCAAAATGTATTTGAGATTAGAGCTTAGTAGGAAATGGTTTTCTTTCCTTCCTGGGGCATTTTTTCAAGATTTGGATTTTTTTTTTTCCCCATCATATATTGTGATCAAAGCTAAAATTGTGGATTGTCAGGGTGAGCTGACAGCCTGCTTTTTCAATGGGTTCAATCAAATTTGTCATTCAGGGGTTCTAGGAGCATTTTGAATGGAATAAAGACAACAACTATTTTTCGAAACCTGGAGAGATGCTGTTTTTGGAACAGTGACTTTTACCAAAGGTTGTGCTCTCCAGGCTCTGAGATGACACATGACTTCTGATGCCATGTGCCAAAACCAGGCAGTTTCCCCACTTTTCTCCAAGTCTGAAGTTTACGGTGAAAAAGCCAGTAGCCTCAGGTTTGCCTTCCCTCTCTCCTGCACTCTGCTTTGCATTATTTTTTAAATCCTCTGTCAAAAGTCATGCTGTACACTTTTGCTTTACAAATGGGATTTCTTGTGTCTTTCCCTTCCTTCCACTTCTTTCCCACTCCCTAGTTCTTCCTCATTTAATCATTTCTTTCCTATCTTAAGATTTTAAAGATGCTCCTGGCAAACAGCCAGTATGCCTTACTTTGCAGGCAGCATTAAATCACCTGGCATTTCTTGGTCTCTAGTTTGGAGCTAGCTTGCATTTGGTGATTTTGGCCAGGAGAGTTGGCATAATGAGGCAGCATTTGCCTGAAAATAAAGCATAATATATCTTTAGGAGTACTTAACAGCTGACAGTTGTGAGCAGCCCTGAGGAGAAGGACCTGGGGGTGTAGGCTGATGAGAAGTTTGACATAAACCAGCAACATGCACTTGCAGCCCAGAAAGCCAGCCATAACCTGGGCTGCACCAAAAGCAATGTGGGCAGCAGGGCGAGGGAGGGGATTGCCCCCCCTCTGCTCTGCTCTCGTGAGACACCACCTGGAGGCCTGCGTTCAGCTCTGGGGACACCAGCAACAGGAGGACATGGAGCTGTTGGAGCAGGTCTGGAGGAAGTCACAAGGATGCTCAGAGGAGAGCTTATGGCAGCCTTCCTGTACCTAAAGGGGTCTACAAGAAAGCTGGGGAGGGACAACTTCTCCGGGAGTGTGGTGACAGGACAAGGGGGAATGGCTTTAAACTGAAAGAGGGGCGATTTAGATTAAATGTAAGGAAGAACTTATTTCCTATGAGGGCAGTGAGGCCCTGGCCCAGGCTGCTGAGAGGAGCTGTGGGTGCCCCATCCCTGGAGGTGCCCAAGGCCAGGCTGGATGGGACTGGGGGCAGCCTGGGCTGGTGGTGGGGATCCCTGCCCATGGCAGGTGATGGCACCTGGTGATCCCCCTTCCACCTCAAACCATTCTGTGATTTTATATTTACACATGTAAGAAAAAAAAGGGATTGTTTCCTGGCAAAACAACGTTGGCAGGGACTAGAGTACTGGGAATTCACACACTATGCAGTGATTTTCTCATCTTGATTTCTCAGACCTTTGAAGCGAATGGTTTGAGGTCTGAGTCTTTGAGCTAATTCATTCTTTTTCTGGCTTTCAAAACCTTTGGAGTTAAAATAAAGCACTTGCATAGGTACAAAAATAATGTATTTGAGCTTCAAAGATGCTGGACTGTTCATCACACTGCTGTTACTGGTTTTACCCTCACAAGAGGAGAAGATAAATGCGCATACCAAATTCTTCATACATCTTTAATGTTAATATTGCTATGGTTGAAGTGAGCTATAACAAGTTTAAAAGAGGAAGAACATTTTTGCACCTTGGAAAATGGCAAGTGAAAGGAACAGAAAGCTTTACACATTGAGGAAGGTTCTTCCAGAGAACTAGCACCTCAGTGGATAAAGGAGGCATTAATAGACATGGGTCCAATGCCGAGAACTAGCATCTATTCAAGGTCTGGCCAGGAGAGATCAGCAGAGTTCAACTGCAGGAACAAACAAGGCAGCCACAGCATTAAAACAGACTCACAAAATAAGGAGAAAGTATCCCAGAATGTCCTCATCAAAGCCTAATTATTTGCTGACTTCTTAGACATGTGAGAATTTTCCTTGTCTATTTAATTTCATGCTTATCATCAAACTAGTCATTAAATGGCTGAGTATTAGGGGAAAAATTCAAGGCTTTCTGGTCTGTCTTGTTTAATCCTTCAGCCCCTCCCTTCCCTCCTCCCCATTCCACTTTCTCTCCGCAATAGTCAGGCAAGGGAAAGGAGGCAGGGTGTCATGCTGGGCAGTGTGGCACAGTCTCTGCAGTGTGGTCTGAAAGTGGGCAGGATGTGAGGTTGCATAATGCCAGATAAAGGCTAGGATGGACAACACTCCAGTGCCATGCCAGACCTCAGTAGTGCAGCTCTGACTGTTTGCAGTATGCCCCATGATATACAGCAGAATTGCAAAGACCTCCAAGAGTGGGCTGAGACCTGGAGTTCTGACCATCATAATCAAAGTTAATGGTCTGGGAGTCAGGTAAATTGTTAAAAACATAACCAAAATGATTAAAGAGCAGATGATACTGTGCTTTCTTGTCTCATAACATATTTTGGGGGGATATTCATGAAACCGGAAAATAAAATCCACTGGAAGACTTATGTATGTAGGACTAATCAAGGATATAGAACTACTGCTTTGGGATATTTTTGAAACCAGGAACTTAGAAATATTTAAGCAGAGACTGGCTATTTAAACTGATGGGAAAACTATCTCACTGTAATGAATTACTACTTCAGGCCTCGGCTGCTCTTCAGCTGGAGTGTATGGAGGTAACAGGAGCAGGATACAGCCTGTAACAGGTACTTGCAGCTTTGTCTGAAAAACTTTGTTCTGCTTGTTATAGGATTTTGGACTAGGTAGACCTGGATTCATAACTCCTAGGTTCACAAATACTTGTGGCAATATCCCGTCTACTTCTCCAATGTGATGCATTTCCTTCTGAGGGGACATCACTGCAAGAATCAGTGTCCAGTAAGACTATACAGAAAGGCAGTCCTATCAACAGACTACTTAATTAAGTATTTAGCCTTAATGCCAGATACTGCTGTTTTCTGCAGTTTTGTTTCTAATGTCCAGGAGGGACCATTTCTCCAGTAGCAGTCTCCAAGCCTTAAACTTTTGACCTGAGCTAATTACTGAATCCACTTTATAGAAGTAATGAGGTTCTGAGCCTCTGCAATGCCTTGGAGGCTCTGGAGAGTCTGAGCCAAAACCTGAGCTCCCTAATCAGTTCTGACTCTGTTTTTCATTCATTTACTGAGTGCCCTGAGGCACTGCTGCACCTTGAGCTCTCTGGGAGGAGCTGCAGAGTGGCTCCTGCCCAGTCTGCAAGTGGGCAAAGTATCCCAGTTCAGGGCTGCAGGTCTAGCTGGCACCTTAGTAATGAGAGCAGGAGATAACAGTGAGGATCAGTGGCCAGAGCAGCAGGGACAAGAGGGCTGTGCTCTAGACTTCCCTCAGTTTTCTTATTAGACAACTTGGGTCTTATTCTTTTGCCTCAAACTCTCCCACAAAGAAACTGATAGCACTTTGATATCTGTGGGTGGTGTAATGATGAAAGAAGTCCAAGTGCTGCTGTACAGAACCCTATGTTGACACTGGCAGCAAGAACACAGAGGTGAACAGGCTCGCACACTGCAGAAATGTGTTCCTGTGCTCTGGTCAACTTGAACAGTCACCACCTCCTTCCTTTTGATGAGCATTTCCCACCCACTGTGGACAGGCCTTAACCAGATCTCCAGAGCAGAGCCCATCCTGTCCTGCACAGCGAACACCCAGCTGACAGCTTCTTGCCAGCAGCTGGAAAACTCCACCGAAACCCACAGTCACTGATCCCTGGCTGCTCACAGAGCTCATGGTCCTGGCTTCCCCTCTCAAAGGCTTTCTCTTGCCCTTGTGTTTGCCCTGTTTGTTCTTCTCCCTCTTACATGCAGTGGCACCCACAGGGCTGAAACCTCCTTGCTGAGGGGCAGGAGAATGTGAGTGTCAGCCAGGTAAGGATGCTGCTGACCAAGTTCTAGCCCAGCACTTAACTCCAGCAAGCAACTTCCCACTCCGGGACAGTGTCTAGATAAGAGCATCCCCACTTCCTAAGAAGTGTTTTGAGGAAAGAAATAGTCTGTGGTTCTGCAGAGCTCTCCTGGCCATGATCAGCATGACCAGGGAAGTGAACACCCCTGGTTAGTTTCATGAGACATTAGTTTACCAGTGTCTAATGGGATTATGTATTCTTCCCAACATGAACAATCCAAAATCACTTGAAGACTAATGAATCTTGGTGCTTTTGTCCCAGTATATGCCACCCAGGTGCTGCACCTAGTTATACCATGACGCTTGGATCACCCCAGCAGTGTTGGAAAACTTGAAGGAGCAGTAAGCTAAATCCATTTTATTTAAACAGCGGAGACTGGTAGATGTAATTTTGCAGACCTCATTTGTTGTTAAATAAACCTGCCTTGCGCTGTGGCAAATATAATCCTATTGCCAGTGCAATCAATGACTGGAGCAGGCAAGTGCAACTGAACCTGGAAGAAGACTGAAGAGTAACATAAGAGATTACAAGCCAGCCAAGGCTGGCTGCTGGAGTTAGACTTTTTTGCAATTAGATGAGCTAGTCTGGTCAGGAAAGGAAGATAAGCTCTAGGAAAAACAAGGCCTTCTTTGAATTTGAAATAGAAGTAGCAAACTGACAGATAGCTCAGGATAGTGAACAGAGCAGTACAACAGGGCCAAGCTAATCACTGGAGATAAGATCTCCAACACAGTGATGCAATAGGCTGTCTAACAGCTCTTGCTGTGGCACCTTCCCTCTCCCTGTAGACATCCAGGCAAGCAGGTAAATGCCTCTGCACCAGTGGGGTTACCTCACTTCCAAGGAGACAGCTGCAGCTGCCTGCATCAGCACCTGGTCCACTCCTGCTGTCAAGGAGGCTGAACCAAACTGATGCGAACAATACTTCTCAGCCTTTGAGGTGTGCCTCGCTTCAAGAATATAAAAGGCAATGCAATACAGCCTGCTTTTCTTCCCTTTTCAGAAATATGTGAGAACTTTTCAGCTCCAAAGAGAGATTTATATAATATATATTAACCAAAACCGTGTTTTGAGAAGATGGCAAAATTAAACCCCCGAAGGAGAAAGTCTGCAGAAGCACCAGGAAAGTCAGCTTTAGGGCCATATTTTCTATAGAGTTCAATACATTGGATGATGAGTGTGGGCTTCAGAGAAAGAAAACCTCCTGAAGAGACAGACCACTGTTTGTGCTACATGGTCTGTTTGAATGCCATTCCTAAATGCCACATTTGGTGTAGCAGTCTACATGTTTTGGACTACATATAAGGAACACCTGGGAGCCTACCGAGTGCCCCTAGAGCATTAGTCTTATTTGGGCACTGGAAAATGGGCTGAAAAACACCACACTATTGCACCTTACACTCTATCTGAGCAACTCCCAGTAAGGATAGGTACAATGGACTCTTTGGAATAGAAGTTACTGAACTGAAAATTGCGTCAGCCCTCACACTTTCTTCTGGCCTTTGTTAATAGCAAAAGACTTGGTAAGGTTTTGCCCAGACTACTGGAGGTTTTAGGAAAACTCCTCTACTACATTATTTAGAGGACTCTCCCCACGCTCCCCTCACCCTTACAGATAACCCAGCTGTCCCTCTTGGGGGGACTCCAGCCTGGCTGGCAGAAGAATACACCTATCCCGCGGATGCATGCAGCTCCTGGGGTGCAGCTCTCTGTGTCAAGCTGTTTTAACAACAAACATGTCACAGCCCCTGGAGCACCCAGTCCAGCATGTGAGAAGCACGGAGGGGAAGTCTGGCATGCCCGTCTCTTTATGTGTTGATTACCCAGTTTATGAAATGTGGATTAAAACAATTTTTATAGTTCTTAAATTTTGAGATCCCCCATATCAACAAAATGTGAGCATGAGCCAAATTGAATCTAAGACTTGGAAATCAGTTCAGAAGTAACCTATGAAACAACTGTTATCTAAAAAAGCAGTATAGTTATCTAGTTTGGTTTGCCAAAATTTGACCTGGCATATGGGTGTTTATACATTGAAAAGGAGTAGTACATAAAAGATCTGTGCCTCACATTTCCCAAATAAGTTGATAATTTTGTCTAATTCCGATCGCATTCTTAACCTGACCCATTTCAGAGAGATTGACTGTCAGGTACCTGACCCCAGAAAAAACAAACAAACAAACAAAAAACAGGATAATGGTTTTGCTCACCTATTTTAAAATTTTCCTATGTAAGTGTTAATTATACATAGAGTTTAGGACTACACTGGTGCTGAAACAGGCTCCTTCCTAATCCATTTATATATCAATCAGGGCTGTCCAGTAACTAGTTCATGTTTTCAAAGCTAGAGCTTTTAAAACTTGAATCCAGAGATTGCCATTCTGAATTCTGAGGAAGCTCTTTGGGATTATAGGGGGAATGCCATGTCAGTAGAAGGCATTTGAGGCTTGTTACAGGTTCCTGGTGCTGGGCAAATTAACACAAAGTGGTACATCTCTTGGCAGGATTATAATTCATTTGTTCATTGGCTGGATAAGGCAACATTGTTTCTTGCCCTATCTGCTTCCTTGGCTTTGTTGGAGGAGGTTCTTCTGTTCCTGTTTTCGGAATTTCATTGAAATGGTCAAACAGGTGATCAGCAGGGAGAAGGCACAGGGAACTCAGTCCTGCATGGATAACTGAGTCATGTTTAATCATTATTATTAACAATATAACACATTCTACTGTAATGGAGGCATGGAGATACCAAAGATATTCAATGTACTGTATGTACCACAAACCCATCTAGGTCAGTATTTCACCTCCAGCAATGATGTGTCTGACACCCAGGACAGAATTAAAGAATGAGGCAAATATGCTTGCCCTGGATATTCTTTGAACCTCCAGCCCTTTGTGCCTCAAAGATCCTTAATACGAGGAGATGCTACAGTGTTTCTTACCCCTGGGTGACTTTTTTTATTTCATTCTATCATATTTTCCTGGCATCACTGTAGAAGGGAGGGAACGAGTGACGTGGTAGAGATGTTGCACAAGTTCTTTTTCCTTAGGCCTGACCTCCAAAACATTGCCATATTCCTTTACCAGATATGTTTATGAACAAGGGAATGATGATCTAAGTATCTGTGGCTTCCTGCCATGCTGTGTGGTCACAGGTCTTTCACAGCAGCCACGGCTCATCTCTGCCTGGTCTTGACCTGCAATATTCTTAGTGCACAGACCACAACTCTCCCCACCTCTCTCCTTTCTGAAACCCAATGATGTCTCTTGCATGATGGCAAAGCTGTATATATCCTGAATGCAGGCTCTTCTGGTCATGGATCGGTCTCAAAACTGACTGAGACAGAATTAGTGCTTAAATATTATTAATTTGGAAAGATAGAAGGAAGTGCAATGTGTCTTTAAAATGTTTGCTGCTCAGGAAGATCTGAGACCAGCACATCACCCAACAGTTCAAGAAATTTGATAGATGAGTCTCCGACATTCTTGTCATGTCTTCCCTCTCTTTTTCTCCATTTCCACAGTCTTGAAATGCTGTGAGGCGTGCTGTGAGGTCTGGCTTATGTCAGAGAGTCTGTCAAAGTTCGGACATGCAGGCCCCATGGCCTGCAGCTGGACTAAGTGAGGAGTCTCCATCAAGAATTCATCTAAATGTCTTGCTCCTGCAGCATGCCCTCAGGTTCAGCACTCCTTTGTTTTTAAAGCCACAGTTATTAGTATCAAGAAAGCATGCAAAGAGCTGGGGAATACTGTGTCTGTGTGCCTGAGAGAGAGAGGGAGGGAGGGAGAGAGGAGGGGGAAGGAAAGAGTTTCTACACATATTGGGAATCATGCTTAGAAAAAGAGACAGACCTATTATTAGGGTCTGGTTTTAAGCAAAACATAAGGGTCTTTCCTTCAGAAAGAGAACTCCCATAGCTGTGAGGGGAAAACAGACTGCTATAGGCAGAACAAAGGAGGCTGTACAAGGATCCATCTTTCCTTTGGTGCCGCAAGGCTTTAAACTACAAGCCAAACAGAGGCTAAGAGAGAGTGCACCAATGGGTGTTTGAACTCCATTGCTGAATGCACATAATGTTTGTAAATTGTTTGATAGAGAAAATCTCCATAGTTGGCTGGGAGTTTCAGAGTGAGCAGTGAATATGAAATCCTTTTTCTCCAGTAGGTGCTACACGGGAATGACCTGGGGACACATTAGACAGTGATAAGTGACTCTTTCCATCCCCTTTTATCCTGTTTACAATACAGAGGCTTTCCTTGAACAAAACCCTTTTTTACTCTCCGTGCTTCTGGCTGTTGTGTCTAAATGAGCCAATTTGCTGAAGGACTCCTCCTGGAAGGACTTGAAGTATAACAAGAACAGACGTTTGGTTGCAGCATTTTTTTTTCCTGGCAGAAATCAAGTTCTTCAGAAAAGAACAGAAATTCATTCAAAAGCATTTCAGTGCTTGCCACTTCATCAAAACTCCTGTGATACTTCTCAAAGTCTTGGCCAGCAGGGAAGTCCCAGCATCTACTTTCATTCAAGGTTTCTATTTGCAGACAGTGTTTGAAAACAGGTTATAATGACTCAGATAAGAGAGCAAAGAACGAGAACTGAATTTGTTACTGCTGTAGTTAATGTTTTTATGGATACACTTTATTCTTGGACTGATGCTATTTCTGTGGCTTGAGTTACTATTAGAAATCCAGGGGTTAATCTTTTGCCAAACACCTGGCTGGCTGCATGGCAGGGCAGGATGGTCCAAGAAAGTTTCAAGCATAAATTCAGAAAAGTGTAGCATTAGCCCACCATCAGGGAGATTTAATAGCCTCAGGAACTAACATAAAAAGACAAAGTTAAGAGACGGAAGAAATACAGTAGAGCTGACTACCCTACTTGCCTGGTCTGTGAGGGCAGGGCCTGTTCCTGTTAGGAAAACTGTTTTGCTGCTTTATGCAAGTAGTGCTGAGATCTCTTGACTCTCAGAAGAGGGAAAACCAAAGACGGATGATTAAGAAGTTAAAATTATGAGTTACTGACATGGCTGAAGCATTCCAGCTGTGCAATCCTTCCTCAAGCTGCATACATCCATTGCCTTCCTTGTGCTGGTAGTGGTGTTCATCTGAATCCAAAGTGAAACAATTTAGAAAGCTAAATTGAAAGCAAACTTTTTGTTTTGTTCTGATTTTACAGTGTTCAATTACCCCAGGTTTCTAGACTCTAGAATCTCACTAGCACTAGTTCAAAGGGGGAGCACTGAACTGCATAATTAAATTATTATTTAATTAAATATAATTAAATTAAAGCCCAAGTGGGTTGAAGTCCTCCTCTTGCCCTCCAGCTGCTTATCCATAACAAGTTGCCTTCCTGCTATTCATCTGTGACTTTCATATTCTTATCAGGATGAAAACTGAGTCTTCAAAAATCCCAATTTTTGTGACAGAATCCCCCTGAAAGTGGTTTTGGAGATTTGTCATCTAGTCAGTTCTCAAATAAACTAACGTTTTACTGATACTGAATGTTGCTAATCTTTAAATTATTGATCTTGTGCTATTAATTTGAATGTTTTATGAAATGTCTTTCAATGAGGGATTGATTGGGATCAAAGAGGTTGTGGAGTCTCCTTCTCTGGAGATACTTAAAACCCGTCTGGATGCCATCCTGCGCAATGTGCTTTAAGTGATCCTGCTCAGCAGGGGGGTTGGACCGGATGATCTTCAGAGGTCCCTTCCAACCTCAGCCATTCTATGATTCTGTGATTTCCAATCAAGCTCAGTCTTACTAGCATGAAGTCGTGTTTCCGGACAAGAATTATTTTCCACTGAAGTACACTGACAATAGCAAATTATAGTTCTAACTTTAGGTTTTTAATCCATCAATTTTTGTATCAGCATTTCTACTCTTCTGCGGCCCAAGACAAGCTGCCCCATATCTACCTACTTATCTACCTTTTTTGGATAATACATCTTCCCACTATTTCTTCCATAAAGTTAAAAGGTTGAAGGAGTTCTTGAGACTCAGCAGGCTACTACTGTAAAAGCACGTTAGTTTTTGTAGTCCAGCACATATAAGAAGGGGTTGTGGTTGACTATCTTGTCAAAACAATTAAGAAACTATGTACAAATGAGATAACTAAAAACAGTTTTTCATACAATCCCAGAGCAAGGACCAAGCTGCCAGCCCTGAAAAAACCTATGGAGAAACCTGCTGCTACAAAATGAATGGCTGATAACACAGTGCAAGGTATTTAGTGTGTCTGAGTGTAAGTGGAAAAATGGGATTCCTAAGAAAATAAACCTATTTGCACAATGGCAGTCCTGAGCTGTCCATGACCACTCATGAACAGGTATTTGGAGTCAGAGTAAGCAGATCTATGAAAATGTCTGGTCAGTGCTACATGTAGTAGTCCCCAAAACAAGCAGAATACTGGAAATCAGAAATTACTGGAAATAGAACACAAGACTAGCTAGGACAGCTATACAGCTAGAAGAGAAGATGGTCATTATGATCAAAGAGCTGGAACAGCTATTTTAGAAGGGATGCCTACATGCAGGATTCATCTTACTTTCTCATAGGTATCTGCTTATTTGCATTTCCGTTTCAACTGGTCACCTAGACTTCTAGAGCTTTAGTGAATGCAGTTCATGTCACAGAAGACAGCCATCTTAGCTGACAACATCTTCACCGTCTGTAACAGGCATCTGAAATAACTACTTCACAGTGTGCGTACCCGCACTTTGGACAGCCACGCTTAGTTAGGTGACCCCTTCCTCCTGGCAGTCTTGAGCCGGAAAAAGACCACACTGTGGGGATGTGAAGATAGTTGCAAGTGAGGACTGGTGTGGGAAAAGAGAGCAGGGAACAACAGCCCACTGTTTATCCCAATACAAAAATTAGATCACCAAAGGAAACCAGCATGTGGCTGATTCACAACAAAGAAATAGAACCATTTTGTTACAGAACATGAGGTTAAGATAAGGAACTCCTTGGTGCAAGGTACTGAATATTCTAAAAAATTTTATGGCTTGAAAACTTATGTGGATAAATTAGTGCACAAAAAATACACTGAGGGCATTAAGTACAGATACAATTCATCCAGCTTATCCGGGCTCACAGGAGACTTAGTGGTGGAAGGTGGGATCCTGTCGGGAAGTAGAAGAGCAGCAATGGAAGAGATCGGCATGTAAGGGGAGAGACAGGGCGCTACGCAGGAGGGCAGGTGAAGAGGTAGAAGAGGTGAAGAGGAAGGTGAAGGGCAGGAGCAACGCCAAATGGCCTCTACACACCTGGGGCAATGACGTGCCCCATGCAGAGATAGCTCCTGGGCAGCCGCCCTGATGCGAGGAAGAAGGCCCCGGGCCCCACGCAGGGTGAAAGAGGAGGGACAGGGCTTTCCTCCGACCCCTGCTCATGCTGGTGAGCATGGCTGGAGGCCAAAGCCTGAGGGGAGGCAGCAGCCTCGGAATAGCGGAGAGAAAGGCATCGGGGAACGGGCGAGGGAAGGGTTTATGGGAGAGGACTGGCGAAGCACCCTGGAGGGCAGGGATGGGGCGAAGAGGCTGCTGCAGGCGAGTAACGAAGGGGAAAGCCGGGCCGGGCCGGCGGAGCGGTGCTGGGGCAGTGCGGGGACACGGAGGGCGGCCGCGACCCACGGGGCGCGGCGCTGGGGTCCGGTTCCTGCCCCTGTCCCTGTCCCCGGCCCCGGGGCCGCGGGCTCGCGGCTCCCCCTGGCGGCAGCTCGGGCCCCCGACGGGGCCACGGCCGGCGGAAGCCGAGGGTGGCGGAGCCGGATGCGACGTGGGCGGCGGGGCGGAGGGGACCGGGCTGTGCCGAGCCGAGCCGAGCCGTGCCGGGCCGAGCCGTGCCATGGAGGCACTCTACCACCAGACCAACAAGTTCGTGCGTGCGGCGCTGCGGCGGGCGCCCGTGGCGGCCTCGCCGCCGTGAGGCGGGGGCCGGGCCGGGCCGCGTTTTGGAGCGGCCGAGGCCGCCTGGGTGGCGGCGGGGAGGGGGCGGTGGCGGCCGGGACCCCCCGAGGGGCTGAGGGGAGCTGTGTCGGTTCTCGGTCGCAGGGCGAAGCTAACCCGGGTCCTCCAGGCTGACCGGGTCCCAAGTCCCGGCGTGCCTTTAGCCACGTCAGGCCCGAGTCAAGGCAGGAGTTACTGGCTTCAGGTTTTAAAGTGTGGGATTACAAGTGTTCACTGAAAAAAAAAAAAGTGATTCTGTTTTACTACATGCGCGTGAATTTAAGGCGCACTCGTTTGCTAGGGTTTTTATGGCAGTGGGCTTTGATGATGGCCGGGGGCAGCATTTAAACCCTCTTAGGAAACGTGTCAGTGAGATATGAAACGGTTTTGGAGATGAAGGTAATCTGGTGAGGTTTAAGCGGTCGGAAAAATGCAAACCACAAATAAGGCAGAAAACCTGTCAGTGTGGTGGAAATAACTCACGGGAAAGAGGCCAAAGGAGGGAGTTAATCCAAATATTCCAGCCTAGTATTTTTGTTAATGGGTTTCATTAAATAATGATATAGGGGAGAGCTGGAAATCCTGCTGTTGGTTCAGAAATGCAAGCCCGTGATATAACTGTTGTCGATAAGGGGAATGCTTTTGCCTTGTCCCAGTTTCCATATTGCCTTGCTCTGATTGTAGCTCTTGAGCTCTGCTTTTTATTGTAGTTTATTGTCAGTCTGAAGGTAATCTCAGTTTGTAAACTCTTTTCCCACCTTTTCCCAGACTTACTGTATTTTCTTCCATTGGAAAAGTCCTGGTAAATACGAAGTATCTTTTTCTAGGCTGGTTGCCCGTGATCTGATTTTGCTCCTACACATGGATTTCTAAACAGGCATTTTAAAAGCAGTGTGAGTCTCAAGATGTCTGAGGCATCCTAGAGAAACTGATTGAAAACTATCAAACAAGTATGGGATGCAAGATCCTGGATATTGAATTGGTTCTCTAATTAACTGAACATGTCATAAGTACTGTAAAAGTTGGAGTTACCTGGTTAGTGGCACAGTGTTAATAAAAAAAAAGTAACTTAAGAGTGAATATTTTCCCTGAATATTGTCCTGGCCTCCCAGAAATTTGAGGCTTTTTTTTTTTTTTTGAAACACATGAATTTAACAACTATCAATGTGTTTTTATTATTTATTTATTTATTTATTCTGTCACTGCTTGTGCAACATCAGGAATTCCTTCTCTTCTATTTTAAACTTTCTACTTTATTTTGATGCCTCTGTGATTCATGTATCGTAAGAGACGGTGAAAGTCATTCCTTCTTCACCTTCCCCTGTGCCATTTATGCTCAAGAATGTCTCCCTGCTATTATCTGCAGTCCAGACTGAACAACTCTATTGTATTAAAGCTGTTCAGTACTTTTCATAATCTTTATAGTCCTTCCTTCCCTGATCCTTTGCCTGTACCGTTATTTCCTTTGTGAGAAGGAGGTGACAAAGCTTGTGCTGAAGATGCGTACTACCTGTTTCTGCAGTGCTGTAAAGGTGTGGTGTCTCTTCACCACTTTAGTGGAGCATTTAAGTAGTATTTCACTGCAGACCTGTTATTAAGGTCTCCTTTGTACCAGCTCTTCTACTAGTCAGACCTTCCCTCTGCTATACTTATTATTTATGAGTTCCTACTGCGAATCTGATACCTCCATGGTTGTCTTGGGGTAGGTAGATCTTAAATGACATTGAGCATACCAGGTGTGTGACATGAGAGAGAACCTCAATTCAGGTTATAATACAAGAAGGGAGCTAGAACTGGACTGGAAGTCATTGAAGAAAAAAAAACCCGTTTCACCTTGATTTTTATTTTAACACTGAAAGTTACTTTGTAGATGCATATTAATTGGAAGCACAGCTGTCTTCAAACTGAAGATTTGTGGGTTTTTTATATGTTTAGTGATGGGCTGTCTGCACTGAATACCATGTATCTGATTCTTATTATGGTCTGAAAGGTACTTTTAAGAGAAGCTGAAGATTAAGATATTGAAAAATTGTTTTTCATTTTATGGATGTTAACTGACTTCTTTTTCTTTATTTGTCTTTTGATAGACAAGTCCATGAAGTCCAATCTTACATGGGACGTCTGGAAACTTCAGACAAACAGTCAGTACACTGTAAGTAGGTAATTAGAGGGAAAAGTCCTACTCCAATACTGATGTAACCTGAACCTTCAACCTCGTATGCTTTATCATTATATTTACAATCATTACGTGAACTAATTTGGCTTTTCAGTTACTACGATCAACATGTGAGACAAATTGCTGATGTGGAATGCATTAAAATTATTTTACCATTTGACTTGATTAAGGTGATGTCTTGTAGGACAGAGTGGAAAAGACAGAACAAAAATTTACTTCCAGTCAGCTTCCTATGGTAGGTAGTTCTTGAACTGAGAAGTGGTGTTTGCTGTAAATCCTTCTACAAGTGTCTTGAACTGGGAATGTCAGATATTTTTTGGTGCTGTGAGATTTTGATGCGTTGTCAGAGTATGCCGTGGAGACATATGTTATAAACAGATTAAAAGAATCAAAATGATCAAATTGATGCATATAGGGAGGTGTAATATAACACAGATGTCGGCAGAACTGCAAATTCAGACATCACCAAGCTAGTTTGTTAGAAGCTCAGAAGTTGAAAAATATCACTAGATATCTGTCCTGTTGTTTCACTGTTCCTCAAGCACCCAGTAATTGGCAAACTTCCCAAAAAGATTCTTAGTCCAGTTTCTGGGGAAAAGACTGTCGTTTGATGTGCCGGAATTTAAGCAGGATGATTCTAATGGCTCCTGCTTGCATGAGAGTCCTGTAGAGACTTGCATCAAGTCCAGAGAACCCGTAATTCCATTTGCTTATGAGAAATATGTGGAACAACTAGGTCTGAAATTGCCTCAGTAAGTTTGGACTATAACCTTGTGTTAATAAAATGACTGTCATAAAATAATATGATTTATTGTGGCAAGATTTTTCACCCTAGTGCAGAATTGGCAAATATATTTTGGATACACATTTGAAGTCTGAATTCCTGTAAAACTAGTTGTTAATGGGCATGATCAAAAACTTTTGAAGTGAAGGCATACTAGATACATTTATCCACAGGTTGACTGACTTCTATTACCCTAACTATACTTGTGAAGCATGACTTCACTGTAGAAAAGGCTGTGATAACTTTTCCTATCAAAAAACAACTTGTTGTACAGGTACAGGTACAACAACTAGAACCAGTAGGGTTCTATTTTCTATGATGGTTGTTGCTACCTGTACATCTAGTACAATGCCAGATGACTTCCTCGACTGCTGTTCACTAAATGTGATTTTGGAGCCCCTTGAAGATTAGCATAACTTGCTGTCTTGCCTCTGCTACTTGAAGCGAGAGATGGGATTATGTACCATCTTATATAGTCAATAAATGAACATACTATTTTATATATAAAATTTTTCTATATATATGTATATATATAAAATATATAAAAATACAGTATTATATAAATATAATAAATATTATATAAATATAATAAGTATATATAATATATAATATATTTATATATGTATTTTTATATATAAAAATACAGATATGTGCTCTAGATATTATTGTGTAGTCAAGAATTTATGGGAAAAAGAACTAGCTTTAGTCGGAAGGTCAAGAAAAAGAGGAAATCAAAGTTTCAGTTGCAGCTTTTTTTTTCCAGCTTTGGGCAAATAATCCCTTCTTGCTCAGAAAAAACATGATGACCAAGAAAGTAACACTGTTGTTTGGACTAGCTAATGCTGATGTAATTGTCTATCTGCTGTTCTGGCTGCTCTTCTGTGAAGTTTAGCTGTACTAAATGATGGATAAATGAATTAGGATGATTTGATTGATCTGTGTTTATGTATATGAGTTGGCTACTCATTGATTTTGTAAGATCAAATTGCAAAGAAAAGGGGTTTTATGTGCAGTTTCCTTTTTGGGTACTGCTGAATGGAATTTTCTGGAAAGTCTTGAGATACTTTGGAGGAAATAGTTGATTACTAATGCTTTACTGTATATCTCTTTAGTCTAAAAAGAAAATAGGAATAAACAATATCTCTTAAGATTTAGATTTTAAGATTTTAAATGCAAACTAAGAACAAATTGTGACTGTTAAGGTTTGTTGATTATTCTAAGACTGGCCATGGTAGTTCGAGACTTGGCTTCAGGGTTGTCTCATGACTGCACAGACATGATGGTGCTTCAGTGTCCTCTAATAATCATTCTGTGGATGTGCTCTGGAGGGTGCATACCTTCAGCCTTGCAAGCTTACTTTCTTTAAGCACAATAATGACAGATGATTAAAGGTCTCCCTGTGCAGTTCAAGTTGTGAAATGCTGGATTGTGACACAGTTAGAATATGTGGTTGTCGAATGAGGAAGGGGTTAGTGACTTTTACCAGGCTTTGCTGTACAGTAACAGTAACTGAAAGCATATAAATCCTTTTTTTTCCTCCTAGTTGTATGTGCTTCCCACCTCATTAAAGTACAAGTATTTGAGTTTGCATTTTAATCTCTTGTCTCTCTGCTGTTTCTGTGCACGCATTATCAGAAGCAATAGCAAAGTAGATGATCACAGAGGCAGATGTTATATGTCTTGTTTTCCCACCTGTAAGGGCTCCTCAACCCTGGGCATGCTTTTCCAAACTGTTTGTCTAGTCTGCCAATTCCCATCAACACTTACTTCCTCTGGTTGCTTTGTCAACCTCCCATGCTATGGGTGTGGATAATGGAACTGTTTGTTAACAGTTGTCAGAAGTTTAGATTGCCATTGTTGTGAGAATCATCTTGGGTATTAGCTTTTATGAGCAAGACCTGGGAAAACAGGAAGGGGCTGCAGAGGGAAATGTGGAACTTTTAAGTCCTGTTATATAGAGGAGATAGGGAAAGAAATTCATGAATCTTGAAGGAGCAAAGGCTTTCCCTGTTCCCTTCTCAGAGGAGGGCGGAAAAAGCAAGAGTCTCAAACTAGCCAGTTAAAGAAGTGGCTATTCATGATTTGTACAGTTCTTAGTTCATCTGGTTTGTTTGTTTGCTTCCATCCAGCAAGAATTTGTGTCTTTCAGTTTTTAAATACTGGTTTGAATGCTGTTGTACTTTTGCCTTCACTCAATTTGCAGTTCTTTAATTCAAACCAAAACATATTTTTGTTCCCTTGCAGTAGTAGAAAATGAGATTCAAGCAAGAATAGACAATATATTCAGCAACTTGGAACGTCTGGAAATCCTGTCCAGTAAAGAACCTCCCAATAAGCGACAAAATGCTAAACTGTAAGTTCACCTTCTTTGCTTTGATAATGGTGTAGTCGTTGTAGTTATTTTCATTAAATTTATTGTAGCCCTTTTCCTTTTCATTTGAGTTGAACCTTTTCACATTACAACTTAAATCTCTGCTCAACTGTAACAGAACTGAGGCACAGAGGCAAAATCTTTTTCCTGCATTTATCTGCAGACTGGCGATTGAGCTGGATTCATGGCTCTGTTCCGAGATGAGTACTTTGCTGCTTAGCAAAATATAGCACTTTGATGCTTAAATGACATACTGAGTTGAAATTCTTTTGCTTTTAATGGTATTTGTGGAGGTAAGGAGTAAAAAAATTACTTCAGTAGTTGTCATTTTTTCTGAAAACTTTTCGTAGCTGTTGGTGACTAAAATAAGGTTTCAAAAAATAGCACTGGTTTGAGCAGCTTGAACCAGAGACCATCAGAGAACTTTCCATTCTAAATTGTTCTGTGACTCTGCTATTAATTTTTAGTCCCAATGCCTTAGTAGATAGGGTGGATTTCATGTCACCTATATTATAAAGGTCACTATCTGAAACAGTCATCTCTGCTTTCTTTGTAGTTATTGAATCAGAAACAGTAGAGTTCTGGACATGATTTATTTTAGCCTAATGGAGATGTGTCCTCTATTGCCAATTGGCTTTTAGGTACATTTTGTAAAAACTCAGCCTTAAGAACATGATGTAAATTAATGAAACTTGAAAACCTAATCTTTTGTGTGAATAGGTCATGAAGTAGAAACTGTTCAAATCCTACGGTCTTTCCAAATCTGTGTTAAATGAAGAAATATATATATATATATATATATATATATATATAATTTCTCTGAAGAGGCTAGTCATGGGATAGAATGTGCAAGATAGCTCAAGAATTCTGCTTCACATTCTATCTTTAGCTTGCAATTAAATAATCACCTCTTTAGCAGTAAAATGAGGCGCAAATGATGTAAGTATGGGATGTAAGCATAACATTGAATGTCCTTTATCTTTTAGATGAGTAGAATCCATCATTCTTACTATTTGTCGCTATTAATTTATAATGCTCCGTTGTTCATTAAAAACACCACAAAAGATTGGTATTTTATCCCTGGGAATGTCTTCCTATTGTTGATCCTGTCTAGCCGAGTTGACCAGCTGAAGTATGATGTTCAGCATCTGCAGACAGCTCTGAGGAACTTTCAACATCGCCGTTATATCCGGGAGCAGCAGGAACGACAGCGAGAAGAGTTACTAGCACGTACATTCACTACTAATGTAAATATTCGTTATTTTAGATTTCTCTGTTTTAGAGCCTTTCACCTTTCAGAGAAGTTTCGGGCAAGAGCTAGGCTTGACTATTAGATAGCTGCTGTGTGATGGTGTAAGTGGAGTAAAGATAGAAAAGAGTAATAATACGTGTTGAAAAAGTACAGCTCTTTCATGAGGAAAACTTGGTCAAAAAAGAGGCAGTAGTGAAAGACTCGGGTTGCTGCTCCAGTTTTATCCAGTGCAGCTCTACCTGACTTTATGTAGCAGTTTCAAAAAGTTGAATGAGGTAGGTAACAAAGAATACGTTTTAATTGGATTTGTGTCAAAAGTCTTTGTCAAATCCCAGGACTCGAAAAATGTCTGGAAAATGGTTATGTTTATCAGTGGCTTTTATGCACCTTGCTGTTAGTAGATGCCAGCAAGTTTTCATTTGTCCAAATATAAATTGTGTAGCTGGGAAAAAAATCTTCCATTTTAACTATAAATGATTGAAAAGTTTTTAATGACAGGTATGTGTTTCAACCTGTTCTTGATCATTCTGAGTTCTTCCATTGCTGTCTCCCCCGGCAAATTCCCAGATAAATTTTGCTCTGAATAATGTAGGTTTTCTTTTATTCTTTGCTTTTCTGTGACTTAAAAGCATGTCTTTTTTATCTTACTGTTTGCTTTCTGTGCTGTCTTTCACTGTTAGGGCAAGGAAAAATGCAATGTGAATGGCTATATTTTCTTGAGATTTTGGAAGTTCACTGCACTTCTCAAAGCCCAACATAAATGACGTCTAGCATTTTGTTGGCTATTTCAAAATCATAAACAAGTCTTGAAATGACCACTGGAACTTGAAACCTGATTTGTTTTCAAAAGCTGTGGTGTTCTGCAAATGGGAAGAAATTTTCCTATAGGAAAGCTTGTCCAGGAAGAAAATGCATGAGTAAATAGAACAGTTTTGAAAAGGAGTAGCAGTCTTGCAAACACAAAATACATGACAAACTATTTTTTATTCCTGAACATGTTGAAAGGTGTCTCAAGATGTAATTAAGGTGTGTGATTATTTTGTATTTTTTTTTAACTTATCATTACAAAAACATAACTTCTAAAGTATATTGTCCCTTTAATAAGCAAATGGTGTATTTGTGAGTTACTGGCCTACCTGTTTATGTTAGAAGTTTACATAGCTATTTATATGCTACCCTATTTTATTAAATAGGAATGTCAGGTGAGTGTGTAAGCATTCTGAATAAATCACGGTAGTGTACAGAACAGCTCTTGAAAGCTGTTAACAGTGTTCTGAATGTTTTGTTTAATTCAAAGATAAATGTTGTCTTTAAAGCCTTCCCTTGAAGAATTCTGGAGAAAACCACTTATAGCAAATGAAAAATATGCTGCCATCTAGTGCTCCTCTGAGGGGGTACAAGGCCAGGTTGGATGGGGCTTTGAACAACCTGGTCTAGAGGAAGGTGTCCTTCTCTGCCCGTGGCAGGGGGTTGGAACTAAGTGATCTTTAACGTCCCATCCAACACATTCTGTGTTTCTATGAACAAAGATCTACTTTGATAGTTTTCTTGCTGCCTTGTGTATAAAAGAAAACCAACTGCAAATTCCTTGCATAGGAGACAGAATCCCTTCTGATTTGAAGTTTAATAAATATCTGAAAGAATAGCCATTCAGATGCAAATCCAAGTGCTGTTGCTCTGCAAACTCCTGTAAGACAAGATAATTTTTTCAACCTTTGTGCCGTATTGACTTTTGATCAAAGAGTTGTGTACACCGTCGATAGCCTTCTTCATCTAGTACCTTTGACCATCTAACTGGGAATAGCTCTGTCCTTTATTCTTCATTCTTTCACACTATGTAAGCAGAATATCCATCTAGGCAGTCAAACACCTAACACTGGATTGTACGTGTGATTCCCATATGAAAAATTTTTCTACAATAATCACCAGAGACTGCTCAGGGCAAATTTGATATTGTTACACGCAAGTAACCTACGGCTGACAGGTATTAAGCACCTTCTGCCCAATATATGAATTATACATTTTAGTAGTTCTTGCCACTCTGAGTATGTGGAAGCAGGTAAGCCAGTGTTTCCACACTTAGCTCTAACCAATATAATGATTATTGTTCACAAAACAATGTGGGAGTTGTGAACTATTACCTTGACTCTCTCAGTGGAGTAGTGTCAGAGAAGACGAAACTGGAAACCTTTTGAAAAGTGATGACATCCTCTGACGTCTTATGTGACCCAGGTTAGAGAGTTTTACCCAGTTATTTCCATTTCAAAATTTATAGTTTCTAGTTGCACTAACGCATCTTTTCTGGATTTTTTTTTTTTTTAATTATAATTATTATTTAGATAAGACCTTGGGTGGTGAGTGAGTGAGACTTTCAGGGAACTAGGTTCATATGTCTGTTTGCCCTCCCTATCAGAAATTTGCACCTTGTTGTTAATACGAGTTTATAGAATGTCATCTCCCAGACATGTGTTTTGCAAGCCTTTTGTCATTATAAATGTGCTATTGTCTTTCAAAAATCTTTTGCTTACAGCGATCACATGACTTCCTTGTTTAATCCCTTCTGATAGTTTTGATCTTCTCTACTGTAATACTCTTTCCTACCTATGTCATAGATTATGAAAATTCTCAATTTTTAATCTGACCTGTTATCTCCTGAAATCTAATTGCAGTTGAATAGCTGATCAACTCTGCCTTCTGTCTTGCTTCCTGTAGGCTGTTGAATAGGTGATCAACTCTGCCTTTTGACTTGCTTCCTATAGGCTTCTCTAAATTACTTTGTTCACTCAAATATTAATATCGTTTTAACATCCCTATTAAAAAACAAAAACAAAACAAAAAAAAAAACAAACCAAAAAAACACATAATCCCACAAGTCCCATCAAGGGGTGTTTGTTTTTGTATGTTCTCTTTCTGGATCTATGAGTATGAGTGAGTAGGCAAGGTAACCAAGACCCTGCATTTCCCCTACAGGACTCTGACACCACCATACCGATCGACGAAACATTACAGTTTAATGAATCCCTGCAGAATGCCCATCGTGGCATGGATGATCTTATTGGCAGTGGGACCAACATCCTTCAGGGGCTGAGGGACCAGAGAGTGACATTAAAGGTGGGGGCATCATTTTTTACCAAAAAGACCCCACATTTCTGCATTTAAGATGACCAGGCTAAGTAGAAGAAATAAGTATGGTAAAGGCCTAAACTCTGATTTAGCTAAGCCTAAAATCTTTATGTTTTGTCATTTTACTAGGAACATATTTAAGCTCTTTTTTTTGTGTCCTGGTAGGCTAGCAGTCTTTGTCTGCACAGTAGTCAGTATCTGGAGTGCTAAATGTTGTGTTTTATTTTGTTCTGTGTTTTTTTGATTTGTTTGTTTTTCTTCCAAACGAAGAAAGCAATGGCTAGCTCACAGATAAGACGTTGGTACAGGTAAATATCACTGAGAGCAACCACAAAGCTCACATAAAGTACTTATGTTTAAGTTCAGTAATGGAGATAATACTCAAGTCTAATGTATCTAAATAATATATATCTTCCCAAATTACTGTTAAAGATAACGAATGTTTGTCTTTTAATTTAAAGACTGTTCAAGATGGTGTTAAGTTTTGAGTTAAGAGTTCAAAGGTACAAAAAGAGAATCATAGAATCATTGAAATAGGAAAAGTCATCTAGTCCAAACCTTTAACCTAGTACTAAAGTCCACCGCTAAACCATGCTACTAAGTTGAGCTTTTTAATAAGACGTGTGTGTTTGGGGTGGGGAAGCTAGATCTCTGAAAAGGGAAATTCCTATCTGTTGTGCTCATCTTAAGATGGGGATAACTATTGCTACCTGTTTTGTGATTTTGCTGCTTTGGGATGTAGCTGTCAGAGGATTTAGGCATTTTTAATTGCTAAATTTCTTTACAGATATTCATAAATCCCTACACGTGGTCAGATGAATCACACCTTATATTCCATGGATTGTGTAGACTAATGTACCACTGGCTTTAAAGGCAGTCTAGTCAGCTTACATACAGATAGCTGAACTGTAGACACATACAGATCTTGCCCTGAAAGTGCATAGGCATTTTGCTGGAACAAATTCTAGTACCTATGGTACACGTTTCATAAGGGTTACCAGGGACAGGTGTCTTCACAAGGCAGCATTGCAAGGTGTTTCCTTTAATCCTAATGTCCGTTGCAGTTTACAGGCTGGGTACTTCCTTTCTTGATTACAGAGGTCTAGGCTAGCTGGTGTTCTCAAAAAACTGCAGGGTATAACGGCAATTATAAATGTAGCCCCTTTTCTACTCCATACTCAGGTGATGAGTCCTTGCATCCATGAGTGTTACACTGATGCATTATAGCAGAGTTCGAAGCCCAGGTCTTTCTTCTCTGAGATGAAGAATAGCTAAGGTTAAGATTATTTGTTCACTGACCTAGTGAATATATATTTCTTCTTACACAAAGGCAGTCAGTAGAAAAACTTACTGTGGTTGTTAAGCATTCATTCCTGAGATAGGTTGTAGCTGAGTGGTCTAGCCATAGGACTAGTGGAAACAAAGAGAGGTTCTGTTACCTTCTCATGAAGCAGACATGGAAGAAAAGGCAGGGAAGGATGGGTTATTAGGGCCAGAAGAGGATTCAGGGTTTTGAATGCTCTCTTGAAAAAGTAACTTCCCTGAAGTCTCACAGCCTTCTGAAGCAGGGTTTTCTATTAAGCATTGGGACCTGAAAGTCAGTTTGAAAGACTAGGTCCATTTATCCTCACCATGGTGATAAGGCTTCTTTCTGGCAGCACCCATCTTTCTGCAAGGTATGATGGAAGTTGGTCCTGCCCAGTGTCTCTCTGAGGCATGCTTCAGCTAATTGCGTGCTGTGAGCTGGGCTGAGCTGTGGTGCTGAGTGCAGCATCTCTGAATGCACATCTGTATGTCACTTGTTTGTCTAGCTTAACTAGAATAGCGCTTTTCATCTACCTGTACCGCTGGGACTCTGCAGCCATGAGTTTTCCACCTTCCTCCCGGATAGGATGATACCCATCTCTGAACAGTGCCCAAAGTACATCTATGAGCCTGTATTTCATGTGGTTTACTTTGACAGTTGCCTTGAAATAAGAGTATTACTGCAGCGCTGCAGTAGTGACTGGGTACACACAGTAGTGGTGATACGGTAACTGGTAGGATCCACAGACGTTCTTAGTATAAGCTGCGTCAGCAGTGAAATAAAACAAATATGAACATGCAGCATACCAGCCAGCGGTCTCTTTTCACTGCTTTTATCCTGAAGGATTTCTTGAAATTGCATTAATTACACTGTTATAGCCTTTTCATTGCACTTGACCGTTGACACTACAAGTTTCTGGACTTCCTTTTGAACCTCTTCTTGGTATTAACTGTACTTCGGACCAGCAGGAGGGAAGTTCTGCAAGAAAGGTTGTCTGGAGCTTCAAGCTTCAAGCTCTTAGTAGACTGTATGTCTGGAAGTGGAACAGAAGGACTTAATTCCTCCATAGGGAGTTCATTTCTCTGAGCTGCTGTCTGTGATGTTTCTGTCTGGACACATTGCTTTGTACCTTTACCTCTTTCTTGTTCTCGTGTGTGAATTAGTCTAATAATACGCTTATTTCCAAGGTCCCATGGCTATCTTCTCTTAAATTGTAGGAACAATATGGCAAAGAAGTTGTAGGAACTTACAGAAAGTTCCTTCATTTACTGAGGGATTAGAATTCATCACTTGCCATCCATGATAAAATATTCTATAGAATAAGAAGTGTACCATGGAGTTAATTGTTTCTTTGCTGTCTTTTTATTCTTAGGGTACTCACAAGAAGATCCTGGATGTTGCCAACATGTTGGGCTTATCCAATACTGTAATGCGGCTGATTGAGAAGCGAGCTTTTCAAGATAAATATTTTATGATTGGGGGAATGATTTTGACTTGTGTAATTATGTTTCTCGTCGTGCAGTATCTGACATGAGCTACTAAGCTATTGCCAGAGGATATCGTCTTTTGGAGCAAGATGGACTGCCCTCCAAAATGTACTTTCCTCTGAGTGCTGCTTTGGATGAGCCCCTCCTGAGAACTTCAGAGTTTACAAATCACACTCAGACACGTCATGTGGAAAGCACATAGGGGAACAAATTTCTTTGGAGACACTGTAGTTTAAAATGACCCTATAAAAATATCCTTAGCCATTACTACTCTCATATTATTGTCTGTAAGTTTAAGAATCTGGTTAAGTAGGAGGCAGAAGTGAAATTTTCGCCTGGCTGTTATGCAAGTCAGGAGTGTTGGGTAGATAGGGGAGAAGAAGATGCAAAGGTACAACATAAGATTAAGTGAGCCTTTCCTGTGATAGCTAGAAATGATCCTCGTGAGTGTATTTTCTGTTCAAACAATGCCACTGGAGAATTCTGCACCGTTTGTGGGCGCGCTCCTACAGATTGTGCAAAAAGAGGAAGTGAAGGGTTCCCATTTGCAAATGCACTCTTCTGCTTGGAGGGTGAAGGACTTGTGGGGAAGGGTCTTAACTCTAAAAGCATGGTCATAACCTCTGCTAGTTTTTTGTATACCCATACGGTTTTACCCAGCAATCTTCAGTTAAGACTGAAATGCTTCTCATCTTATTTGAAATAAGTTTTGGTATCTTTTTATGTTCTGCTGCTTCCCAGTGGAAGCTGAATGCTGTACTCCTCCCTGCTTCCAGTCAGGTGGAGATCAGTGAGTGTCATCTCACTGCACCCAATACCAAATTCAACCTCCAAAAAACTGGGCAATACCAAATTCAACCTCCAAAAAACTGGGAGCATTTTTGGTGCTAGTGCACATCGTGTTGTGGTGAATTGTATTCATTATCTGAGGTGGTTGGTTGGGGTTTTCTGATCCATAGCTGGTATTTCTGAATTCAACGAACCAGGCAAGTTCTTGCTGTGTTCAAACTGAAACTTGTGATATTTGTGTTTATAGAGCTGGAATGGGCTCTTTTTTTTTTTTTTTTTTTTTTAAAACATTCAAAATAGCAGTGTGATCATCAGAAGAGTTTCCTTAACTTAGTGCCTTGGGATGGTAAACATGTCCCTTGTCCTTGGGAAGGGTATTTCCATTATTCTCTCTACCTGTGAATTTACTGTGAAGGACATTCTCGTACAAATCATCTCACAGAGATGATAGCTTAGATTTTATATCTTCTTGGCTGTAGATATTTATCCATTTAAACATACACAGTTAAGAAATGCCTCCTATGGTACTCATTTCCCTGAAGACTGGGGATTCTGTTGGAATGGCCATCGTGAAGTTTGAAACAGCCTTCCATTTCAAGCATCATCCATTTCAGTCAGCCTTCAGATACATTCTCATTTTGTGTACAAGTCAGGAGCATTTCCGAATGTCTGACAGTGTCACGTTCAGATAATGTGGCATTCTGTTGGGTGTTCATTTTTTTTTTTTTCTGTCTGGAATGGTTATGGGTCTTTTAATTAATAACAGTTTACAAATCCTGCATTTCTTTGCTCCAGTAAGTTTTGCTTTTATAATTACATAGCTTGTTGCACTTTTTTTTTTCAGTTATTAATACCATTCCTCCAATTTCAGCTAATATGGGCAAGTTAAACAGGCTTCAGCAGTGCTTGTTTACGTTTGCATGTTTAAAGTATTGACTGATCCATGTGCTATGGCATAACTTTAAAGCCCAGAATGAGACTCCCCAGTTTGATCAGCTGTCACTGTCCAGTCAGCTTTGTATTTGGAATCCAAGGCAAGTAAAACGTCAGTAGTCAGAGCACTAGCTGCTGCCCTGCAGACACAACAGTGGAAGAGGCCAAGATGCCATCAGTGCCTAGACAATCCTGTCAGGGGGTTCAGCAGAAGAAAGCAGAAAAGTGTCAGTGGTTGTTGAATATCCTATGTGCTGCACACTTTCTGGCTGGCCGTTTTGTTCTTAATGTGTTTGACGTTTCCCAAGTGTTTAAAGCTCTTTGTGTTCCTCAATCTGCTGCACCTTCTCAAGAAAACATGTTAGCAGACCATGTACAGAATCACTTTGCATGTCAGCCACAAGTACTAAGGAATCAGAAAGTTGGTAATGAGAGATCATGTGTCTTACTGATCATGATAGATTTCAGCACAGAATGCACTTGTTAAATCATTTTCTATTAGATAAATTGGGCACCTTGTAAAGGATCCCTGGCAAATCTTCTGTCCTGATCCAACTCCACCTTGATTTTACAACTTTATTGTTTAAAGTTTATATATTTGTGACTTGGTGCAGCAGGAATCGTCTTATACCAAGGTAAGGACTCTAGTCAGTTTTTCTTCTTTTCAGCTTGTGGTATGAGCCATAAAATAAAATGAATGGAACTGGATTTTCTCTGTTTTGGGACTAGACTAACATTTTTATTCATGTTTCTCTGTCCATTTATTTTTGTCCTTTTAGAGTCTCTCTGTGTAGGCTAATTTCCCTGTTGTATGCAGTGTCCTTGCTATTCACTATCTAGAGTTGGGATGTGGGCTTGAAGGGAAGCACTTAGATGACTGGATTTGATGATGTGTAACTTCAAACAAATTTGTACTAGATATTATGTCCAAAATGACTTACAAGAGCACCTGTGCCATCTCAGATGGCTAATGTAAAACCCTCAAAACTTCTGTCATTAGTGTGGCACAGTAAAAGTACAGGCAGGATCAACGTCCCTGCTACCATGGAATGACAGCTGAAACCCTGGTGGCTTGTCACATGTTGCTGCTGCAGCTGCTGTCTCTGACGTTTCCTTTCTTAAGACTGCTTCTTTCAGTGGAGCTGTTTGCCTGTGAACTTCTGTGGAACAGCAAGTGTTCCAGCTGTCGAATGGAATGCTCTCATGAGAGGGCACTGTGGAAACTAACTAGTCTCTGGAAAAAAAAACAAAACACTTTTAACCAGTATTTTATACATAAGGGGACAAGGGTGGGACATGATGTGATTCATCTGTTGTGTTATGTAAATAAAGATTTTTTCAACCAGAATGAAGTTTTTCTTTTTTATCTTGGCTAACGTTTGATGCCTGATTAAGCTGGACAAATACCTTCTTCTGGACACAGGCAGGTGAGGTACCAGGTTGGCTTGGTTGAATGGGGAACCCATGCCTGAGCTCAGATGTAAAACAGAAGTTCACAGAAAGTGCAAATGGGTGGCCTGCTCAGGAGGAATAGATAAATGTTACTCAAGTGTTCAGGGATGGAGCTGTAAAGTCATTTTGAAATTGGCATTGAAACTAGTGAGAGAGAAGGGCTTGTATGAATGCACTGCTAGCAAGAGGAACCAGCCATGAACAGGGCAGGGGTATTTCAGGAGGTATCTGGGTCACGGTGTTTCCTCCTCCAGCCTCTAGGGCTGTTTGCCCACACAGGCAGGAGTGTGGTGGCAGGTGCCCTGTTCAGTGAGGGCTGAGGCCACAGGAAGCACACAGGAACAACCCAGAAAAGTCCTACATATGGAAGGTTGTGGTGCTTCCATTGTGATGGATGGCTAAACTCCACTACATCTGCTTTCTCACTCCCTGCTCATCAAAAGAAGAGGTGGGGAGAAAAAGTATGATATGAAAGAAAATAGCTCATGTGATAAGGATAATTTAATTGAAAAGAGGAAACAAACCAAAGGCTGCAAAGAGAGAGAAAACAATTCTCAATTATTCATCAGCAAGTGATGTTCAGCCATGTGTTGGGAAGCCAGGCCTCAATACACTTAGTTGTTCAGGACAGACGTCTTCATAATGGGAGCTTTCCCTTCTCCTCCCCCATCTTCCCAGCTTTTACTATTGAGTGTAATGACACTTCTGTTATCTGAAATGCTTCCTCTGCTGCGTTGCCCCACATGATGATGCCATCAATGTACTGCAAGTGTTAAGGAGCTTACCCCTGTTCCATTGCAGTATGGATCAGCCCATGGCAAATGGCAGGGTTGTGCTTCCACCCCGGGGCAGTCAATTCCAGGTGGACTGGACACCCCTGCAAGTGAAAGAAAACTGTGGCCTGCACGTTGCTGCCAAAGGGGGGGTCACGAAAAATGCATTAGCGATATTGATGGTGGCATACCACTTGGCTGCCTTTGACTCTAATTAGTATTGAAGTTCTAGCATGTCCAGCACCACAGCAAACGGCGGTGTTGTGACTTCACTCAGGCTGTGGTAGTCCACCGTTGCCATTAGACTTTTGCACTGGCCATACGGGACTATTAAAGGGTGAGTGAGTCTTGCTGATCACTCCTTGGTTCTCCAGTAAACAAATCAGCTTATGGATAGGAACAGGGAATCTCAGTCAGTGCAATATTGCTGCTGGTGCACAGTTGAGGTAGCGATTGGCACCTGCTGTTCTTCGACCCTCAGCAACCCCAAAACAGAATGGTCTTCTGAGAGGCTGGGCAAGATAGACAACTGTTTAATGTCCTCTATCTCCAAGACAGCTATGCCAAAAGCCATTTTGGGTCCTTGAAATACCATCTTCTAATACAGTCTATGCCAAGAATGCATGCAGCCTCTGGAGTCACATGCAGTCACAATGGAGTGCTTTTGCCACTCATTCCCAGTCAGGCTCACTTTAGCAACCAATACAATTAGCTGTTGTGATCCCCCTGTCAATCCAGAAATACAGATGGGTTCTGTCCCTGTATAGCTTGGTGGCATTAGGGTACACTGCAATGGTGCTCACTAGAGCCTTGCACTCCTGTGGGTCCTGTGGGCCTGGTTGATAACGCAATGTTTTCCTTGAAGGGATGCCTTTCCTTCATTCCTGACAGAGGTCACCTAGAGGTGGAGGACTGGTGCCCCTTTTCCCAGTTGCTTCATCAATGGCCCTTTCCCTAGAGAAAGCTCCATCTGCTTGGCTTCCTTGCCTTCTAATTCCTGGGTACTGGTGCTGGTATTCCAGCATTGGAGCAGGCAGGTGGCAATGTGCTCACCTGGGTGATGATTGAAATGCTTTCCTATATCTTGCAACTCACTCAGGGATAAGGATCAGGTGGTTTCTGCCTTATGATTTCTATCTCATCTTCCTCCTGTTTGTGCGATGGCCCTGCTCCAGAGCGGCCTGCCTCTTCCACTTCCTGCTCTGGAACCTCTTAGTGGAGCTCCTTCTTCCCTTACTAAACGCGCTGACTTCTGCTTCGATTGTTTTAACTACAGGAGCCACTGATTCCATTGACAGTTGGCCCTCTGTTTTAGCTACTGTCTCTCTTATTTGCTTGTCAGATCCAGAGGCCTTGTCTTCTCCTTGCAGGTGCTGAATAGTGCTGACTATTGAATGATAAGCGCAGGCCAGGCCCCAGCACAGTGCAGCAAGCTGGAGTTTGCCAGCATTGCCAGGGTCAGGGCATATGTCTTTTAAACATTCTAACATTTTTTTTAGGATTCTGCACTTGCTCAGGGGTGAAGTTTAAAACCATTGGTGGAGAGAACCATGACAGGTACCTGCCTGTATCTTCCCACACACCTTGCCACCCATCAACACACTGCCTAGGGGCAGATTCCTGGGTGGTATTCTTAATTAATTGTTTAACCTTAGCAAAAAACCAGAAACATTCTGGAAACCTAGCAATAGGAGTATGTTGGTTACCTAAGGATGTTCAAAATACTGGAAGTCTATTGTAATTAGCCCACAGGGAAAGGAGGAGGAGGCACCACTCCTGATATCCTCCACCAATTCACTCCCAGAGGAGAAAAAGAGAGTGCAGTTGTTAATATTCTCCAAGAGATGGTTCCCGATGTACAGCGATGACAACAATGCAGGGCCTGAACAGCAGATCAGGCTCAAGGCCAGTGATTTACAGCACAGCAGACTGAAAAAAAAAAAAAACAAAAACCAAACAAACACAGCTTTTAATAAACTCTCAGATCTGACATATAGAGAAAGAGAGAATATGGCATAGATCACATATAGCAGAATGACATGGAACAATATCAAGAGCAAATCAGTCAACATCATGACCAGCAACTGTTAGACAAATACACTAATTTTAAGTTCCCTCTAAAGTGCTCTGGTCAAATCTGTAGTTACCTCAACCCTTCGCCCCCTATGTTGGGCACCAAAAAAAGGACTGTGGTGGTTTCACACTGATGGACAGCTAAACTCCACCACGCTGGTCTCTCATTCCCCTCCTCAAAGGGAAAGAAGGGGAAGAAAACATGATGGAAAGAAAGGCTCATGGGTTTACATAAGGATAAATTAAAGGAAAAACAAGCAAAGGCTGCATGGAAGCAGAGAGAAAACAATTATTCTCTCCTTTCCACCAGCAAGCAATGTTCAGCCATGTGTTGGGAAGCTGGGCCTCAATAAGCATAGCAGTTGTTCAGGAAGACAGATGTTTTCATAATGAGACCACCCCTTCCCCTTTCTCTGCTTTTATTGCTGGGCGTGATGATATATGGTGTAGAATAGCTCAATGGTTGGTTTAGCTCAGCTGCCTTGGCCATGTCCCCTCCCCATCTCTTGCCCACCCCCTGCCTCCTGCCCTTGGGGGGCTTGGAGAGAGTCTTGGTGCTGTGCCAGCACTGCTCCACTATAGACCCAACGTTGGTGTGATGGCAATGCTGTTCTAGCTACAAGCGCAGAGCACAGCATTCTAGGGGCTGCTGCGGGGAATGTTAACTCTGTCACAGGCAGCCCCAGTACAGGGGTGAAAGTGTGCACTCAGGCTAGAGGGAAAACATGGGGTGGATTTTCTTTCTAGTTCACTGATTGTGGATGGAAAGCACAGAAGGGTTCTGTGGAGAAGAAGACAGCATCAGAGAAAGGCTCGCAGGGATGCTGGAGGGTAACACAGACTTTCAGCAGGAAGTTGGTCCCACTGCGGTGTGTGGGAGCGTGTGGTGCTGGCGGCAGGCCAGGTACCCAGTGTGATGGATCTCGGTGGTGATACAGCAGGTTCATATGGCACTGAAACCGGTGGTGGCTCCGAAGGGTGGTAGAAATGGTGTGGTCTCTGCTGGCTCCGTGGCAGAAGAAGTGAGTGGGAGCTATGCTGTGGAGGAAGACACCCAGGACCTCCGCATGCTCTGCCTGCTCCTGGTTTGGCTCTGCAGTAGGGCCAGGCCTACCCCTCTCCTGTCTGCTGCCAGCTAGTAATGCAGGTGGTGAGGTCTGGAGTTCTGGTGTTCTGCTAACCCCTCCTTCCTGGCTCTCAATAAGGAGAGTAAAGGAACAACTTGGAGGGCAAAATGTATTAGATTATCTTTTTCTTGAAATGTGTTTTGTTTTGCAGTAATTCAAGTTCCCCACATCTACAAAACAATAATTAAATCAGAAAATATCTAGCAAAGAATGGAAAAAAATAAAAATTTAATCTAGTGAAGCAGGTATAAACTAGATACATAGATCAGATAGCCCTCTGGCAGTCTTCGTTAAAGCTTTGGAAAAAGAATTTTAAAAAGGCATTTAATAACCTAAATGCTGAGACAGGTTTTCATGGTTTATCTTCCAGGGTGGCCCCCTAAAGGATTTCAGTATGATAAGAGGTAGCTCAAGACTAGAAATAGTATCATTGATTCAGCTGTGTTCTTTAAGGTGGTAAGTGTAGGTGTAGGAGAAATCTAGGAGGGTATAAGACAGGTAAAAGTTTTGAAACAAAGATGCTAACTGCAGTCAGTATTTCAGTAGTTAAAAGGAGAGTGAACTGTGGATAAGGTATTTGCAGCCTGGAGGCGAGCTAATGAATGACTGTATGATTACACAGTCACAGAATCATCTAGGTTGGAAGAGACCTCCAAGATCACCTAGTCCAACCTCTGACCTAACACTAGCAAGTCCTCCACTAAACCATATCACTAAGCTCTACATCTAAAAGTCTTTTAAAGACCTCCAAGGATGGTGACTCAACCACTTCCCTGGGCAGCCCATTCCAATGCCTAACAACCCTTTCAGTAAAGAAGTTCTTCCTAATATCCAACCTAAACCTCCCCTGGTGCAACTTCAGCCCATTCCCCCTCGTCTTGTCACCAGGCACATGGGAGAACAGACCAACCCCCACCTCACTACAGCCTCCTTTAAGGTATCTATAGAGTGCATTAGATGGGGTAGAATTAATTTAGAAGGAAGATAGTACAGGTAAGTACTAGAGGCTGTTTATACTTGTCTGGTAACCAAAGCTTAAGCACAATGCCTATATATGTGTACTGTTTCCAAAGGTTAACCCTATATATGATTACAACTGATAGGTGTTAGAAATCGACACCTGCTTTACAGTAAAACAAAAACAATGATAACATTACACATGACCATAGTAACAATATTGAATGTTTCAACCGTAAAAGAAAAATAATTATCTTTGTAAGCTGTAATATTCCAAAGATAATACCATGTTTTCACAATAACACTGTGTAAATATAGCACTTTCAATAGCTGCTGTACAGAGGGTGCTCTTGCTTCACTCTGCTCTGCCTTGCCCCAAGGTCTGTGGGTATTCAAGCCCTTCCCTGTTCCCCAGCAGTTTTTTCTGCTTTCTGCTTTGTAGTGATGCAGAGCCAAGACCCACCCCAAAACGTACCTGTCTGCAGTCCTCTCTTCCCTCTCTCTCATGTACTGGTTTGGTGTGGAAAGGATGATCCAGACAGATTTAGCTTGATATACTGTTATCAGTGCTTTTGCTGAGATCGTGCTATCTCTACAGACCCTCGGCCCAACTCCAGCTCTCCCTGGACCTAGCAAACCAAAAACTGCTGCACACCCAGGTGGATTCCTGAGAGCAACCTGCCCTCCTCCTCTCCAGGCAATCATTTGGCATTTATTCTTCCACTACTCTTGGGTTTCTCTGCACCTTGATTTATGGAGGTGAAGAGCTAGGAGCAAAAGAGAGGGAGCAGAGGATAATAAAACAGTGACATGGGACCAGAGCAGAACACTAAGTGATATCAATAGTCTGGAAATGGGCTGTAGAAATGACAATCGGGATGAACTTCAGATAATATCAGACTGGCAAAATCCAGGGCAGTTATATTGTCAGAGACATACAGCTGTACCGGCCAGAGTAAAGGCATGCTGCTGCCCTTGGCCATCCTAGTATTTCAAGAGTAACTCAGGTTCTGGCTCAGTGCTTCCCCTCTTTACTCAGAAGGAAGGAAGGGTGCCAGGCTGGCCAGCGGCAGGTGAGAAGAGCCCTGCAGAAAACCTCAGGGAGTTTGTCTGCAGAGCCTGGGATCCCACCTGGTTTGGTGACAGAGCTCCACGATGAGCGTACAAGCTCCTGCTGTCCCAGTAGTTCACAGCAGCCTTCTTAGAAGAGGGACATCACAACAGCAAGATGGGACACAGCCACTGTCCTTCTCACGGTGACCTGTGTGTTCCAGGGAAATAGGACAGCTGCCACACGGCAGTGAGACATTGGCAGGGCTGGGAGCTCCATGTAGGAAGGCCCTTCCAAGACACTGCAGAGGAAGTCAATTGGCTGTTTCAATTTACCTGCTCTGGAACACGCACATCAGACCTGCACAAGGAGACACCCTGTCTGCATGGTTTGGCTAACTCTTCAAAAGAAATGCTCAGCTCTGTGACTGCAGCCAACGTGTGGGCAGACCGGACAGTCACCGCTTTGATTTTCAGCCTATTGCTGAGTCAGCAGTTATAAAAGACCTCCAAGTTGAGCTTGTGCTTTTGGTTTTATGGGTCATAACCTTGACTAAAAGCTGGGAAAGGGGAAACAACTTCTTGAATGTGGTTTTGTTTTAAAGTTGAGATCCGGGGCCAGAGCCTCATCTGCCAGAACAAGGAGACTCTGCGCCGCCTTCAGTAACCCCAGGCATTCTTACCTGCTGCAACTTGAAGCTTGGAAGCAGGTGTTAGCTCTCTAGGGAGTTAAAGTAAACACTGCATCCAACAAATCAATGTAACCTCAGGTGACCTGCTGCTGCACAGCCGGGCTATACCTGGAACATGAGGGCTGTGGTCTCTGGAGAGACTCCCTGGAGAGCCTGGTCCCCACCACCACCTAGCCCTTTCTCCTCCAGGCCTCCTGAACACAACACAAACAAAGGAGCTGTATACAGAAATCTGTAGGCAAAACAATACCAGGAGCTTGTTCACCTTCCAGAACATGCATGGAGGGACATTTTTTGCAGCTGGTGTTTCCCTGCAGATCCATTCCATTCTCTCTCTCCTACACCCAGCACTTCCATTTGCTTATTAGAAGCCATGTGATGGGAGAACTTTCCTCATCTTCCTCTTTTTCTCACCCTCTTAGCTTCTGCACTTGGTATGTGCCAATGTAGTTCAAGACCCTGTATTTATGTGATGATTAGGTTAAAACAGTGACTAAGCAGGATTTAACTGATCAGATTCAAAGCTTCTTTATTCACATGAACAAAGATCCCTGCCCCCTTTGATGTGCGTGACACTGGACAGTGCTGTTCTCCTGGACATGAGCTAGTAGCAAACACAACTACCTCAAATCCCCCTTAGCTGAATACAGCACTGAGGAAAGCAATCATAGTCTGAACTGCTGGGAGGGAGAGGAAAGAGAGTGTGTTTTCCAGGGCTATGATGATTAATGTGAACTGTGGACGTGAACCATGCATATGGACACTTGTAATTGTGAATACATCTCTGTGGGATTGTAGGCAGCTAGTATACATCTTGACTATGGGGAAAGTGGAATGGGACCGAAGGATAAAGAGGTATCACAGGCTGTAAACAAAGACCGCATAGACTTCTAGGGTCTTCTGGTGCCAGAAATAAAAAGCCCAGAGAACTAGGCAGTACAAACTGCTGAGTGCCAGAAAGACAGGATGCAGTAACTAAAGTCACCCCATCCAGACCTTGACCCTGAAAAGACGTGTAGCCGAAGGCAGAGCCCTCCTGCCTACTTAGTCCAACACTACAAAGTTAAAAAAAACATGAGTTCACATCCAAGTCTGGCTTTAGCCATTGGACTAGGGAGGAAACCACCTCCTCAGTGCTCTGGAGCTGATGAGAGGAGGGGGAAGACTGGAGAAAGGACACTTTCCCTGTGCCAGTGTGGTTCTGCTGAGGGAAAGCATGTGCTAAGTTCTGCAGATGAGAACAACAGGGACAATGTGGGAAGTAGCAGAAGGTGCTGCTCATGGCATCCCTGCTCCAGCTGCAGTCTGTGGCCAAAAGGAAAGGCGCTGGGCACCCCAGACCAGACCACCAAGGCATGGAGAAAGGTCTTACTCTGCAGGATGCTGCAAGCAAGAGTCCCCACAAGGGGAAGTGCAGGAAACTGGCTGAGCTGACTTGATCACAGCCCATAGGGAACACAGAGCCCAGAACTGGGAAACAGACTGGCTCCCTGCTGATCCATGTAGGCCTGTGCATCGTGCTGTGCTCCCATTACTGTGTAACACATAGGCCCAGCCAGGGGGGTACAGAAATAGCACGGGGCCATTCTGCAGTGCAGGCTCAACCCTTCAGCAGGAGAAAGGCTGGGCATAACTGTACAGTGAATGACAGGGACAAAGCAGAGATTTGGGGGTCTGCTGGTATTGGAGCTGCAGCAACAGCATGGGTGTACCTCATCACTGAGCAGAGCAGCTACACATCTGTGTCTGGGTGCTAATCAGGGGGTGGCGAGACCCATTAGACACCATGTAGGGCCATGGGCACCAGGACAAATTGCAAGGAGCTCCCACGTGTCCAGGCTCCCCAGCAGAGAAGAACTTGTGCCTAAAGGTAAATGCTACCTCCTCTCCTCCCTCCTGAGTCACCTGTGACAACTGCAAACACAACCATTTGTATCCCAGATTTCCATACAGATTTCTAGTCAGACTAGTTCTATTGCCCCAGAGCTCGTAGCTCAGACAAGGCAGAAATGGCCCAGCAAGGAGGGTGTACACGTGAGAGTCCTCACGGAGTGAGTTTAACAGCATCTGTGCCACCAAGAAACTCAGGTTGGAGGAGAGTCATCCAGGCATATGCTTGGAAACCCTTCCTAGCGGGCCAAAATGTGCTATTTCTCTACATCCCATCATCTTCTCTTGTGCAAAGAACACATCCAGCCTCTAGGGAAGGGGGAGGAAGCCCCAGCACTGCACAGCCCACCCATCGTAAGAGAAACCATGGACTTAAAGGATTAAGTAGCTGCAACCACAGTGATAGTCACAAGAAAGTCCAATGGGTCCAAGGCTATTCACAATCTTTTTATTGTAAATTGCCATTTTGAACAAGAGCCTTGACAGAATCAAACTTTAAAATAATCTTAATTTTGCACGCTAGTCAACATGCCTTATTTTACATCGGTAGTAATACAAATTGTAAGATTCCAGGGTTTTGAGGAGCACTTTTCAGAATGCCAACGACATTAATTTCTTCCTAGAGAAATACCCCATGCTGGTTCTTAATTGTGTCTGTGTATTTAGACCTCATTTTGTACTTTGCATCCATTTTAAGATGCAAATCTGCTTAATCCAAACATTTACACAGCCCTAGATGTATATGATAGTGATCTAAACTATTTCCCAGCCCCAGGAAAAAACAGTTACATTAGTGCTCTCCAACAGGTTTTAAGTGTTAGTAAACTTTTCTTTAAACGAGAACTACAAAACACTAATGGAAACTAGAAAAGTAACTAAGCTTACTGTTTAAATTTAACCCGTGTACATGCATATAGGATGGATTACATATTGTAAGGAATTCACAGAGGATTCCCCATTATACGAAACAAACAAATTGAAACATCATGCAAACAACATGACAAAGCGAAGGCTTAAGGCTTGAAGCGGCAAAGGCACGATCACGATGCTTTCTAGAAAGAAGACAGAAGTACCTATAAATTAGAATGTACTAGCAAACCAAAGCTATCTACTTCACATATCTGAAGCAGACAAACTCAGATGCTGAAAAGATAAACAGCAAAAACTGCATGCATGGAAAAATACTTCTAGGTTTGGCTAGTCCAGATGATTTTTATTAATCCTTATGCAGGGATGCAGTAGGAAGTCTCAGCCTCCTTAAAGGCTGGAGAAACTCCCACAATGTATTTTATGCTCTGCAGGCTGTAATAGGCCATTAAATATGACTTCACTAACTACAGATGACCACAGGTTGACTACTAACTACCTAACCACAGGTTGCTATAGAGTAAGTTTTCTGTACCTCTCCAGCACATAACCAAGTATTTTCCCAGGTATCCAGTAAACTTCCACAGAGATCATTTCAGACACCTTATAATCCAGCTGCTTTGCAGGTACATGGCATATGCTTATGATACAGGGTAGAAATTCCTGGAAATTACTCTGTGGTTCCTGACTTCCACTGAAATGGGACTACAAAAGTTTCTGCTACATCAGGGCCAGCATTCACACAAAGCTGTAGTTTATGAAGGGCATTTCTAACCCCCCAGCATAACTTCATCCCTTCATTTATAGCTAGCACCAAACATCATTATCATAAGTACACAACTCTGAGTGGGCCTCTTTTGCAAACGTACGTGCCTGTTTTAAAGCAACAATCTAAGGTACAAGATTTCAGTGGTACAGGCAATCCCCCCTGATGTTGTTTCCTACTATTACTTCTCCTCCTGTCCTCTCCTTGAACTTCTGAGGCCTATGAAGAGTAGAGAGGTTGTTTCATGTGCCAAGAGCATTACACTTGCCACAATTTCTCAAAAGATTGGTCTGCTAATCAGTGTGTACCTCAACGAGACCAAGCAGCACAGCTTGGAGCTCTGAAAAGGACCTCAGTCTATTAGATTCCTTAGGAAGCTGCTTTCCAGGAGGACCATGTTATACAGTTCCTCTCCTGTCCATTCAGTGGTTGTCCTAAGGCACTGCTCCAGCTAGAAGTTTCAGTAACTGTCACTGTCTACAGAAATTTTGGCATCAAAACCACATGCACACTACTTACAGCCTTTCCACGATTCAGCATATGGGAAGGACTCAGGCGCACGTACACTTGAAGGCAGGTAATTCTTTTGTCCCAAGGTGGTACTGGAACTGAAAGACTACAGTCACTTCTCATGACAAAAGCACTTGCTTAAGTTTATGCACTTTACTATATCATGGAGCAGAGTGGGGACACAAGGAGATGGTACTTTGCTGCTTGGCAATGGTGACATTTACAATAACTACATGTGCTCTAAACATTATAAAGTTTTTTCAGAAAGCATAACAAATGAAGCCAGATAGCACTGTTGACACCCCTCATGGAAGGAAGACTGTATCTTTTGAGCCCATACAGAACTGTAGAGCAGTCAGCTGCAAGACTACTTCTACATATGGGCTTAAACAAACCTTAAAACATGCTTTAGCAACCCTGGTGCTGCCACCACACCTCACGTATAGCCTGCAATAATGATCCACTGTTGGATCACTGAAGCCAGGCAATGCAGCTCCATCAAATTCACAGCTCCTACTATGCTCCTCCTTCCCCCAAACCCAAACAGTGATTACATTTTACAAGGGACAAGATGGGGATTTTTGCTAACACAGGGCCCTACTGCCAGTGCATCTGCCAAGAAAAAGGTGACAGGAGGTCACAAGGGACTGCTAGCTAATTACTAGTTCCACAGGAGGTAGCTCTCTGAAGAGGCTCCAGAGCGAAGTATCTGGCTACATTTCCTAAGCCAGCATAATGGCTGAACACCTCTCACATAGAGGCTCAGCACCTCTCTTCCCTGCACACTGGCCAGAATTGCAGCAAGAACTGAACACTGCACAGCAGCAGGGAGAGCACTCTGCCACAGGCACGTAAGAGCACAGAATAACTGTGTTCTTGCAGCCCAAGGGTTTCCCTCTCTTTTAAGGACGAGTCATATGAGAAAGCAAGTAACAACGAACCAGCACCATAAAAACATTCACTGTTAGTGTACAGTTCCTGGGAGGAGAGAAACATCAGCAAAGCCAAACATCAAGGCTGGGCTGGGAGAAGGCTAGAATATTCTTCTATACCTGCGGTAAGGTATCAAACTTGCATTCTCTACCTGTTTATGCCAGAGTTGGTCATGCCCCAAACAAAAGGGGAATTTGGCTGCTCCAAGAACTCTGCAAAAGGAAACAAATGACATGGCTCAAAACTAATGAACACCAGCAAAGACAAACACATCAGATCAGGAGTGTCTTTGTCATTATTTCTACATGTTAAAGAGCAAATAGAAATTGATCCTGATGAATATAAGCGTCTGCTTCACTGTCACTTAACTAAGGAACACAAAAGTTACCATGCTTCTGATTTCATCATTGCATAGGAGGTACAACAGCTTATATGTAAAGGAGTAGATGTTTAGAAATATATCTCTGTGCCAATTACAGCAGGCATGTTGAATAATTCTCCATGTCCAGAAAAGCCTGCTAAGCCAGGCTATGCGTACTTTCAGGAAAGAACACAAGCAGGGTGTCCTACATATGAGACCTAAATGAATGGCACCTCTGGACTCACACTGTCCTAAGTGGAATTGTAAGACAGGATCAGGGAGAAGTCAGCAGTGTTGCAGAAGGGGGAAGTTCCTTACCAGTTTCCCAGTCTTCATCACATGGAGGCGCCTGCCAAGTGCTCACAGCGTTCACCTGCTCTCTCTGGAAGCCAGAAGACTGGTTCACTACAGGATGACAGAAAGATCAGTGACTGTAGTTTGTCCTGCTTCAGAAGCATTAAGTACTTTGGATCAAGTTGTAAAACAGTTCTTTGCTTTAGAGGAATGCCCCCCACGCAACATGAACTGGTTAGGCACACCCAGGAGCCAAGCATGGATCGGAAATCAAGCGACCATAAATAACTTTTTCAGTGAACAGCAAATGAATCTGTCCCCTGGGAACTGGCAAAGGAATGCTCAAGTGGAGAGGAAGCCTGCTAACACAAATGCAGGCATGACCGCTAGCCTCAGAGCAACTCAACAGAAGATGGAAAGCCATCAGCTCTGTAGTGTGTCAATAGCTTTAGAGACAATGAAGAGAACTAAAGAGACACTGCATAGCACAGGATGCTTTTCTAAATAATTTGGGGGTTTTGTCTCACTGGGCAGGAGACAGGAATCTTAATTGTATTGCAGACAAAGCAAGTTCAGCAGCAGAGGAGCCTGCAAAAGGAGCTGACCAATCTCTCATTGGGAGTGAGCTATTCAGGTTGCCCCAGCTGCAGGGATTTTCATAGCTTAGACACCTATTTGACTTTTCACATGGCACCAGTGGTCAAGCCTCAAGGAAGGGAGATCATCTCTATGAAAAGAAGACTCTGTCTTTCCGGTCACTGAAGCATCAGAGCTCCTGCTGGAGGCATTTCAATATGCACAGGCTTGGGTACAACCTTTTTATTCAAAAATCCTGGGAATAAAGTATGTGCAAAGGCTAACAGGAGCATCTAATGAGCCTACTCAATAAACCAAAGCAATCAAGACTCAAGTTTTTTAAGGCTGTTATGTCACACAAAACTATAGACAATAATTTGACTCCCACTTTTTTGGTTATAATAGGAGCTATCCTGACAAACAGGAGACCTCAGTCCCTAGGGTGAAGATGCATCTTAGAGCACGGGTGGTTCCCTTACCTATATCTTGCTCAATGAACCCTTTGTCGTTGCATTTCGATATGTGATCACTGAGGTCAGCTTGAGGAACAAGATGGCGAGCATTGAAGGGGCACGTGGCCAATTCCTTTGCAACATGAGGGTAGCTCTAGAGAAGAGAAAACCAAAATCATGTGCCATACTTCTCAAGTTCATTTTTCCTTATGTTTTTTACAAAATTAACAAGAGATATTTGTGATATTGCTTTAAAAGGCTAATCAAGGAATGGCAAAATACTGCTCAGACACTACAGTTGCAAAGAGAAACTACGGAATTGACTGTTCTTTGAAAAAAAGTTCACTAAAAAATTAATCAGCTCAAGGGTGGCTCAAATGAAACATACCTCAGCTAACCTCCCTACAGTTTGCTGCAACACTGGCACTACAGCTACATGGTTTAAAGCACATATGAAGCTATTTTAAAAACAATAGAGGACAGATGGTAGGCAAATCTAAACTATTCAGGTATTTTTAAACAAGCAGGCACAGACAGAGAAATTCTTTAACCCTTTCAAAACAGTTAGGGAGCTGGAAGCATTCCACCTGCAAACTTTGGTGCTTCTTCACATAGACACAGGTTCTAGTCACAGTGCTCAGCAATTACTACGGTAAATTAGTTCACCCCCTTCTTTATTGGGAAAAATCACAACTTTGCCACTGTCCCAGTACCTGCCTGGCTTTGGCTGGCACAGCTCTGCTTGTCAGGGATCACGCTTGCACCCAAGACAGATATAGAGGCAAAAGTGCCTGGTATAGACGCTGCTCGAGGCAGTGAGCCCTCTACTACCACTGATACACAGCTGCAGCGCAGGCTCCAAGGCAACTGTCATTACCTACACCTATGGAGCTGTCGACACAGTTCTGGCCTTAACAGGTCTGTATAGCTGGGTTGCTGTGTCCTCATGTGTCCATCAATCACTTCAACCACCTTCAGCAAACTGCTCTGGCAGGATCAATATAAATTCTGCAAATTACTTACAGACACCAACTGCATCTGTGTATTGGATTTATGTGGTCAGGTTTTGGTCAGGTTTTGGTCAGGGGGGGTGGGGCGCAGGAGCGGCCTCTGATAGAGGTCAGGAGCTGCCCCATGCTGGTTCTGGGAAAAAGCTCAGCAGAGAAAAAACATTTTGAACTGACTGCAGCCCCAGCCCCCTGCGCCTCCTGGGGAGAGAGGGGAGGAGGCAGAAGAACAGAGACTGAAGTCGAGCTTGGGAAGAAGGGTGCTGGAAATAAGGTGTTTTTAATTTTGTTTTCAGTCCTCACTGTCCTACTCTGTTATTAATTGGCAATAAATTAATCTTCCCCAAGCAAATTCTGTTTTGCCTATGACAGTAAATGGTGAGTGATTTCCCTGTCCTTATCTCAACCCACATTCTTTTCTTTATTTTCTCCCTCTGTCCTGCTGAAGAGGTGGAATGAGAGAGTGGCTTGGTGGGCACCTGGTGACCAGGCAACTTTAACCCATCAATGTGACAGGTGATCATTATTACAACTCAACCCTCTCATTAGGAAATCTTGCAAAAACTGACTGGTTAACAGTTATGCAACACAAGGACAAAAACAATAAGGTTAACATTTACTTGCTGATATTGTTCACCTGGCTCATGCACATTCTTGCCAAAATTTGCAGGGAGTGAACAAGGAAAAGTCTCTTGAGTGCTGGAAAAATAGATGTACTTGCTGCTCTGCCCACCACTTTCACTTTTTACTTAATATTTTTTAAACCACTAGTTCCACCAAAATTAATTGTTTGTAAGTACTAATACTAGTGCATACACCCTCCAGCTGCATCTTTACTGAAAGGCACAGCACTGCTACACTGTTTTGAAAAACATATTGGTAAGCTGAAAGAGGAACAATTGGTTTTTAGAAAGTCTCAGCAAAAACCCAAAGCTTGGTCAGTTACTGGCACATGACCAGTTAAAAAACAGATCTAAAGTATACAGAGGAGAACTGAGGTTGGAATGCTTCCAATTAAATGATTTGTATTCAAATTCTGGATGAAAGATTGAGGTAAAAAAATCCACCTCTCCCATGTGTGCTGAACCCAGGATGTGCAGTTTCTGCCATTAAATACTTATTAACAACATTAAAAAAAATAAGCAGCTATGCATTTATGTCACTTAAAAAACAAATTGCAACATCAAACCATTTCTACTCTGACTAGCCAGAGGTGGTACACATCACTCAGCCTGAGTTCTCTTCAGCTTAAAGTGGAAAAATTTATCAGATCTCCATGTGAGCTGCTTGAAGAGACTGAGATTTCATCCCTGACCTAACCATGAAGAGCTACACCAGTCTTAGGTGAGCTAACATGTCCTTGAACCCGTTACTAAACAGGTCATAAAAATATATGAAATAAAGGCTAAATGGGGCTATTTGTCAGGAACTTACTTGAGCCAGCCAGAAAACAAAATGAGAATATGCACATTGTATTTACAGACACGTGCGCAGAACCCCCATTTGGTGCCTTGTTTGGCCGTTCAGCTTACCTTCTTGCACTTTACAAGGTGATATGGAAACCTACAGGCTCTGATTCGATGGTGCTTATTATACGGACATTGTATTAATCTCTCTGGATCCAAAACATCTAGAATGGAAGAATTGGGGCAGGGGAGGGGAACTAGTTAGAAAGACAAGATCTAACATCACTAAGACAGTGAAGCGGAACAAACACACCACCACATCAGGGCTGTGATTTTAGGAAGTTAAACCAGTTGTTCTTACTTTGAAACCCGTCATTGAGGCAGGAGCCTGTTTTGCATAACCAAACAAATTCACTTTGAAGTTTGAGCTGACACAGACATCAGTCAAAACAGACAGAGAATAGTAAGCAGCACTGCATAATAACACTTTAAGCTACCATATTAGCTAGATCACCACATTTACTCAAAATGAATGAGGAGAGTAGTACTTTTCAAACTATCTTGGATGAGAATCACTGGAGCGATGATACATCCACCAGGGCCCTCGGGAGCTTCATCACTGAGAACCAAGTCTTTTTTGATCATCAGCTAGTTTTGCTGGAGGAAAGATGCCAGCCAATTTAATCTAATTTCTGAGGAAACAGCATGCCTAACATGGTTTATGTGACTTCTAAGTGAAGTTTCTCCCAAGTCATGCAATTATTTAGGAGCTAAGGAGTTACTAAAACACCTAAGAACCCAGGCAATGAACAGGGAAGCAGTATGAATGTGTACATCTGTGATATATAATCACTTTCATATTCTCAGTGAGGAAAAAGAACGGCAGCCAGAAAGAGGTATAGGTACCCACTGCTACCTGCAGATCTGTTTGTCGTGTACTCACCAGGGAGCCAGACCAGGCTTCTTTCATCATTTCTGCCGTGCTGGTCTTTTTCACAGGCTTTTGATGCGCTTTGATATTTTTTTTTAAGCTGCTTTGTAATCAAATCCTAAACATGGGCTGCAGTTTGTTTAGCCTCTCCCCTGCTATCACATCCCCTTCTTCGTGTCCAAAGAAGGGCAACGAAGCTGGTGAAGGTTCTGGAAAACAAGTCTTATGACGAACACCTGAGGAAGCTGTGGTTGTTTAGCTTGAAGAAAAGAAGGCTTAGGGGAGGCCTTATTGTACTTTACAGTTACCTTAAAGGAGGTTGTAGTGAGGTGGGATCAGGCTCTTCTCCTAAGCACTAAGTGATAAGACAAGGGGAAATTGTCTCAAGTTGCACCAGGGGAGGTTTAGGGTGTTTTTTTTTTTTTTTTTGAGAAATTCCTTCACTGAAAGGGATGTGCAGCTTTGAAACAGGCTGGCTAGGGAAGTGGTTGAGTCACCACCCCTGGAGGTCTTCAAGAAATGTGTAGATGTGGAACTTAGTAGTATGGTTTAGTGGTGAACTTCTCGGTACCAGGTTAAAGGTTGGACTAGATGATCTTAGAGGTCCTTTCCAACCTGAATGATTCCATGATTATACAAAAATTGGTGCTCAGTTGTCTCAACAGCCACTTCAGGGAGCTATCTTGGCCCACAGGCTGACACCTAGTTAAGGTGCAGTTCCTCAAGTCACACTGAGCTGAGTTCATGTTCTGAGCCACTAGGAATGTTGGACATAATCCTTCTTTCCATCCCAGCTGTGCTACGCTGCCACTTCCAGCTCTGCTGCTTGTGAGCACCTCTCACCTCCATTAGCCAGTCTAGGTCATTAGAACAGCTGAAAACCAAAGACTTCATTATTAAGATGGATTAACTAGCTTTCTACTGCTTCAGCTGTCCCTGGAATAGCAATTTGAAGTGGCTTTTCTCTCTAAACTGGCTCAATAAATCAAACAAACTATGTGGCCAGTATGAGAACAGAGGCAAGAATGAGTACCTGATGGAGAGGAAAGGGAGCCCTTACTGCTACACAAAGCAGCAAACACAGAAGTGCCAGGAGCTGGCTAGATCAGGTCAACAGATGCAGCTATCACGCAAAATGCTACAGCGAGTAAAGCCTCTGAGGCACCAAAGCAACATCAACGCGCAGCTGAGATCCCCAGCCCTTAGCAATACGGCTCACAAAACCAACCCCCAAACAATTCCACCGCCACCAGACATCACCTGAAAAAACTCCAGGCAGGCACAACGCCTGCACCACAGGCGGTGGCTCCATTTGAACGCTGCCCAAGGGCCAGACCCCACCCATGCCCCGTCCAGTAACCACAAGCAGCACAGACCTAGGTGAGCCGCCCCACTCATCGCTTCCTTCATGGCTCAGTCACACAGCGCACGGAGACAGCACCAGACCCACCGCCTGTAACACCCCCCCCGGCGCCCAAACCCCGAACACCCCCCCAGCCAGTCCGCTCAACACCTCCCCCCCCCCCTTATCTGCTTCGCGACAGAGAAGACAATCCGGGAGGGAAAGACACAAAGGAGGAGCGGGGCCGCCTCCGCCTTCCACCCGCCCGAGCCTCACCGAAGTCATCCTCCACCTCCATGGCAGGCAGAGACAGAGGGACCGAGAGAGACCGAGAGCGACCTCGGGGCCGTGCCGCGTGCGCGGGCCGCGTGCAGCGCCTGCCCCTGGCGCCTGCGCGGCTGTCTCCTAGCAACCACCCCTGCCCCGCGCGGGGCCCCACCCGCCGTGGGGCGGTTGCCGGGGCAACGCCTTGTCCTTGATCGCTGGCCGGCGCCATTTTCTCCAACCGGGGCCGTGCCGGAGAGCCCAGCGCTCGCTGAGCTCCCACCGCCCTCCCTGCTCCCAGCGCTTCACGTAGTGCCCCCGGGGTGTCCTTCTCGCCATCGGTGCCCGAAACGGGTCCAAAAACTTGGAAGGAGAGCGTGGCCCCGCTCTGAAAACCTTGCAGGAGGCTGGTGCCGAGATGGAGCTGGAAGATGGGTGAGGGCACGGCAGAGCTGTGCGCTGTGCAGCCCTGGTGGGTAGGTGACCTGCTGGGCCATTTCCTGCTGTTTTGAAGCAAGCTGAGTTGGTCGTCCCATTTGATTTCAGCCTTCCACCAGTCTCCTGTCTCAAAGGCTCTGAGCAAAAAAAGCAGGTTTGAACAAAAGCTGTGTTTCACCTGCTCTTGGATACGTGCAGTGTGGGAGGAAAGAAACCTAATGTTTTACTGTCTAATCTAATCAGAGCCCTCCTGCTTCCCCTCCCCACATTGCTGGGTTCAAAACCAATCACTTTTGCTAAGTGATTACCTCATTTTGCAACTAAAATATAAGTGTTGAGTAGACATGAGATGAATGGAGAGATACTTTTTCTAAGCAGATGGCTGGTATTGCAGGGGCCTGGGTTCTACAAACACATTTTTAACCATAAAACAGCTCAGGATAGGCTAATCCTGAGTTTCCATAGGAAACTGACAGGATCACCAGGATTAGAAACACTTCCGATTTTATGTTGCCCAAGGGTTTACACACAGGTATGACTCTTTTTATCCCCATTTCCAGAATGTTCTTTAGTCAGGGAATAATTGAAAAGTGACTTGGATGCCTGTCGTATGCTCTGTGTTACGCTGCAGAACCTGAAGCAACCATTGCTGATACAATAATGAGCTGCGCTTCCGTCTCAAAGCAACTGAGCAAATTGGCAGGAAAATGTCTCTTCATGGTCACAGGTCACTCAGTTACAGAACATGTGAGTCTTTCGCAAAACTTACCCTAAGCAGCAATATGCCTTGCCTCGTCCCCTTCTTGTTTTCACATTTAAAGTAGACCTTTGGCCTGAGCACTGCATTTCCAGTCTGGGAGCTGGCAGGTGGTTCCTACCTTCATCCTCAGACATGTGGCTCTCCTTTGACACTCTGGTCTGGAATTTAAAATAGAATAGTTCAGCTGGAAGGTACCTTCAGAGATCATCTAGTTAACTGCCTGACCATATCAGGGCTAAACAAAAGTTAAAGCATATTTTTGAATGGCATTATCCAGATGCCTCTGGAACATTGACAGGCATGGGAGCATCAACCACCTCCCTCGGAGGCCGGTTCCAGTGTTTGACCACCTTCATGGTAAAGAATTTTTTTGTGATACCTTGTCTTAACCTTCCCATGTGCAGCTTTGTGCCATTTCCCTGCATGCTATCATCGGTTACCAAGGAGAAGAGATTGGCCCCTTCTTCACTTCCCCCAAGGAAGTTGTAGAGAGCAATAAGGTCACCTCTTAGCCTTCTTCTCTCCAGACTAAACCAACCAAGTGTCTGCAGCCTCTCCTCATAGGACATGTCTTCCAGCCCTTTTATCACCTTTGTTGCCCTCCTCTGGACACAGTCAAGTAAGTATCTTAATATATTTTTTATATTGTGGAGCCCAGAACCACACACAATATTCAAGGTAAGGCCACGCCAACACTATGTCGAGTGGGAGAATCACCTCTTTGGACTGGCTGGCTATGCTGTGTTTAATGCAGTCCAAAATGCAGTTTGCCCTCTTGGCTTCCAGGGCACACTGCTGACTCATTACTCTGTCCCAAGTGTAGAACCCAGACTTCAATTTTGTTGAACTTTCATGCCATTGCTGATTGTCCAGTGCTCCTACTTATCTGTCTCCTTCTATCTTATCTTTCAATCCCCCTACCTCTTCTCAGTGAGGTGGGGGAGAAAATTGGGAAAAAAAAAAGGTAAAAAAACATGTGGGTTGAAATGAAGACAGTTTAATTGGATGGAAAAGGAAGGGAAAATAATGATAAAAGAATATACAAAGCAAGTGATGAATAATGCAGTTGCTCACCACCTGCTAATCAATGCCAATCCAGACTGCAAGCAGCAGCAACTCTCCCACCCAACTCCCCCCATTTTTATTTTTCAGCATGACATCATATGGTATGAAATACCCCTTTGGCCAGTTTGGGTCAGCTGTCCTGGTTGTGTCCCGTCACAGCTTCTTGTGCACCCCCAGCCTCCTTCCTGGCAGGGCAGCATGAGAAACTGAAATGTCCTTGACTCTGTGTAAGCAGTGCTTTACAACAACTAAAACATCAATGTGTTACTAACATTATTCTCATCCTAAATCCAAAACACAGCAGCATACCAGCTTCTCGGAGGAAAATGAACTCTATCTCTGCTGAAACCAGGACACATAGAAGGAGATCAAAGTACCAAGACAGGACTTCCCTTCACAAACTCATGTTGTCTATGCCTGATAACAGCTTCGTTCTTTAAACGCCTTTCAGTAGCACCCAAGATAATCTCCATAACTTTTCCAGGGACTGAAGTTAGACCATCTGGTCAGTAGCTTCCTACATCTTCTCTTGTGCCCTTCTTGAAGATTGGTATAACGTTTGCTAGCTTTCAGTCAGCAGGGACCTCCCCAGACTCCCAAGACCTTAGGCAAATTGAGAGGAGTTTTCCTTTGACCTTCTCTTGCTGTTGGCATACTTCAAAAACAAGTTTTTTGTTGTCTGTCTATGCTAGCCAGTGTCAAGGTGAGTTGCTTGATTTGCACCTCTACTTTTTTTCTTGAATAGTCGAACAGAAGGAAAAGCAGCTACTTGCTTGCTGGCAGTGTATACCAACAAGCCTTGAAGTGTTGAGTAGCACGTGCTGCCCTCCAGACACAGGGATAGTGATGAGACTCTCCCAAACTCAGGGGTATGTGTAGTTGTGAATTCAAAAGAGTCATGAACACTGCCAGCTGCTTTGGCAAGGGAACTGAACCACACGTCAGTTCCTTCTTAGACTGATTAGCACCTACCCCACAGCAGGCCTCACCCCCAGTGGGAAGATTTCTCCAGTGGAGTACATGTCTATATAGATGGAGTTGTCCAGCAGAACATCTTTTCCAAACCTGCTTTTCTTGCAAGGGAATCAAAGATATTTAGGGAGAAAGTTTGTTGTCCCTCAGCTACAAAGCCAGCTGCTGATTAGGGCTCTGGGTGGTCATACATCATCATACTCAGGAATGCCCTGAAGCAACTTAGCAGTTCCCCTTCCTCAGCTGCAACCCTCTATCCCGTTTATCCTGCTAAATGAAAACACTGCTTTGGAGAGCTCCTGGACTCCACTTAGACAAGAAGTCTAACAGCACCAACTGGCCGGCCATACTCCCCTCCCACTATTCTTGTAATTAGTGTATTTCTAGAAACTTTCCTCAGGAAACCCTTGGCACTTGGCATAGATCTTAGTAGGTGGGCAACATGCACTATGAGCCTATTCATTCCCATTCCTACTGTTCTCTGGGGACATTTTCTACATAAGAACACCTCCTGGCAAACACAGCAGCATCCAGAGGATAACAAATATCCTTTCTTCCCCTTCACAAATGTTTGTGGAGCTGTTGCCCTCAAGGGCCTCCAGCAGCTCTGGCTCCTCACAAGAGGCCAGCAGTCTAAACACCACTTCTGCAGGATGTGCATTGAGAACAAAATAGCATGACAGGACAAAGGAAGCAAAGCTTGGCCTTTGTGGCCAGAGGCTGATGGCAGGACTTGTGTACACCTCACTTATGTGTGAATGACAGTGCTTTTAAGGAAACATACTGCAAAGTTTCGCACCCTGCCTGCCCTTTTTGAGAAAGGCAAAGGCTGCTATCTGCAAAAGTGTTTACAGAAGACATAAGGGGAAAAGACTTCCTCCAGTCACCAGGTGTCTGGAGTGACCATAAAGGAAAGGAAAATGCAGAGGCACAGGCTAGGATGTAGCAGAATTTTAATCAGTCAGAAGGAAACAAAGTCCCTCCAAGAGGAATCACCAGTGCAGGAAGCACTGGAGGAAGATGAGAGTCTGTCCAATGCCAGACATACCACCAGCTGTTCATCCGCCACCTACCAACTTCTGGGTCCCTGGGGGTCTTTCTCCAGGGCCATCACCAGCAGCTTTAGCAGGGGAGGCACCTTGTGCCGCAGTAGCGGCTGCCGAAGCCGGAGAGGCCAAAGCCTCCGGAGGAGATGGGCACTCCCTGAGAGCTGAGGATGCTGCCAACGGCAGCGGAGGTGGAGGATCCCACGGCAGTGTTCTGCGGGAAGGAGCTGAGGATGGGGCCGGGCAGGGTCACCACCACAGGAGAGGGCTGGATGAAGACGTTGGAGTCCTGGCACTGCCTGACACAGGGCTCATTGCAGCTGTTGGCCAGCGGAGTTGGGCCACAGGGTCCACATGGCAGGCACTGGTTGTAGCAGGACATGTCTCAGGGCAGGAGGTGTACCTGGTAAGAGACAGGGCCCAGAGGAGAGCGGCGGTGAAAGGGGATCAGCCTGCCAGCCCACCACAGGACAGCCATGGCAAATGGTGTTTTGGGACCTGGCAGCTGTGGAAGGAGCCCCATGGGCGTAACTTTGGACCCAAGGGCTCTACCAGGAATGTCCAGTCCAACGAAGCTCCCCACCTAGCCCATAGCTGCGGAGAAACCTCTCCCATGACTAGCACACCCAAGATCCAGGAGAATATGAAAGGGCAGGCATGTTTAAGAAATCCCCAGGGAAAAAGAGGAGAAGAAAAGGCTTCAGACTCACCTTGTTCCCAGACAGATGGAGGTGAGAGGAGTGGATGAGACAGTGAGGAGATGGGGCCTCTTTTATACCTCTCCTGCAACGCCCCGGGCCCACAGTCATTCTATGCGGGCCGTAATTTTCCGGCAGAGTCACCTCAAATACAAAATAACCTTCCTAATGGCACAGAATGTATTTTGTTTTCCTGCCATTTCATTTCCTCATTTCTGACCTGCCCACTTGGTCATAGAGGCTCCTTTCAAGTACAAGGAACAGAGGTGCAAGGATTTTTCCTGGCACAAACATGTGATTAGGGGCAGAAGATAAGACTCAAGTACTGGAGGCGTCCTATGCAGACGTGGGACATGGGTTTCTGGAAAGGTGTTGAACCACTTTGGAACCCTCTTTGCAAGAAGGCGCACATATCATTCTGCCTATGCAGTGCCCTTCTGGATGAACAAAGGCTCCTTTCCCCAAGGGCAAGGAGCATCCTTCTCCTGCCCAGCCTGGCTTCCAGACTGCTCCACCAGTCACAGCTCATTGCCTGCACAGGCAGATGGGCTGTGCTGCAATTTTGAAATGCCCTGGCACAAGGCTGCTCCTTCTGGGGTGACATGTTGTCTGCTTGTTTGACCTTGTTCCCTCTTGTGGCTGTCTCCTGGGCTCTTCAGGCAACCCATGTTGTCAGCTGCTGTGAGGAAGGCAAAAGTTGATCTCCTGAGCCCACCAGCAAGTCCTGGGAAATCAGGTCCCTTCTCACTACCAGAGGACTGAGTTGTTCACGGGAACAGCGGCTTGCTCCCACCACTCTCCTTGCCATACCATGCACTTTGGCTGGACATATTCCATGACCAACAGTAAAACCAAAGACATGCCCTGTTGTGCAAAACATGCCGACCATCCCATGAGCTGCCTGAGCTATGAGAGTACTTGCCAGAAGGTCACGCTGCAGGGTGATGGCTGTTGGGGCTGCCTGGAGGCACAGCTTTAGCTCGGAGCTCAGATGGAGCTGCTTAGCTGGAGGGGGATTTGGCATGCATGGTGCTCAGGCCTGCAGACAGCAGGCACTCTGGCTTGGCCTCAAGCCAAAAGCGTGGCATGTGACCAATCCCAAATTAGAGCGTGACTTGCCCTGGGCAGGGAGAGTCTCTCCCAGGAAGCTTGCCTGCTGAAGGCATTCCCTTGCCTCCCTGGGGTGTGTCCCAGCTGCCTCCCATGTCTGCAGGGCAAGGAAGAGTTTGTTCATGCAGCAGGGATGCATTGCCTCCTTGGTGGAGTCTGGGAGATGTTTCTGTAGCCAGGGCCCTTGTGAGCAAGTCCCCTCCCTGAGCATGCCCAGCCGCGTGGCAGTGCCGGTTCCTGCCTACCCTCGCTTGTTCAGGGGGAGCTTCCTTGCCTCCCTAGTGGTGCTGGTTTGTGCTGTTGCCTGAGCGACATGGCAGAGGAGGTGTGCGGAAGCTCTAATGCTAGAAGACATATTGCCTGGGACCTAGAGATGATTCCCAGCCAGGGGGAAGATGTTTTCTGTAACCCTATATTCCCCTCGAAAAAGCGATCAGGATAGCCCCTACACACAGCCCCATCTCTTTGGCCAGGAGGGTGAGGCCTGTGTGTCCCTTGCCTCCCACCGCCCATGTCTGACCCTGCCCTGGAGGCAGACCTACTGAGAGGAGGTCCAGGGGATCCAGGATCAGAGGGTAGTTCAGTCCCCAGTCTGTAGTGCTGCAAGAGCTTGTTCTTCGTCCTGTGCAGGACCTGCCTTTTGTCCTTCTAGAACGCCATGAGGTTCCTGTGGGCCCATTCCTGCAGCCTGTCTAAGTCTCCCAGTGTGGCAGCCCTGCCTTGGATTGCATCATCTGGCCCCCAGTTGCTGTCTTCTGCCTAGTTAATGGAAGTGGTAATGGCATCAAGGCAGACAGCTGAAAGCATTGGCACAGACTGGATGCCCGGGGAGGCAAAGACCGGTGACCGTTGGATGGAGCCATGAGGGAGGAGAGAAAAGCCTGTGGCGCACCCTTAAGGAATAGGAACCTCTGCTGAGGATTGCAGCTCCATGAGGAACGGGGCCTCTTCCTACAAAACACATCACCAGCCATTCCACAAAGTGCACCAAGCCATGTCCTGTCCTCTGCATGAATGCAACCACTCTGTTGCACTTTTCTGCCCATTCTGATATGATCCTGCTGGGGTATTCCTTTGAACTGTCATACCAGTAGTAGAAAGTAGCCTGTATGGTACAATAGGCATGTCAGAAATGAGGAAATGAAACGGTAGAGCTGATGGAAACCAAAACACAACCTGTGCCATTAGCTAAAATATTTTGCACTTAAGGAGTGTCTGCTGGAAAATTATGGCCTGCGTAGAGTGACTGCGGGCCTGGGGTGGCGCAGGAGAGGTATAAAAGAGGCCCCGTCTCCTCACTCTCTTCATCCACTCCTCTCGCCTCAATCTCCCTGGGAACGAGGTAGGTCTGAAGGCCTTTCTTCCTCTTCTTCCTTGGGGATTTCTGAAATATGCCTGCCCTTTCATTCTCTGTTGGGTCTTGGGGCCACTGGCCATGGGAGAGGGAAGGGAGCAGCATATGTGTCATGCAGAGAAGCTGGGGCTTGGCTGAATTTCTCTGCAGCTATGGGCTAGGTGGAGAGCTTCGTTGGACTGGACATTCCTGGCAGAGCCCTTGGGTCCAAAGTTAAGCCCATGGGGCTCCTTCCACAGCTGCCAGGTCCCAAAACACCATTTGCCATGGCTGTCCTGTGGTGGGCTGGCAGGCTGATCCTCTCTCACCGTCGTTATCCTCTGGGCCCTGTCTCTTACCAGGTACACCTCCTGCCCTGAGACATGTCCTGCTACAACCAGTGCCTGCCGTGCCTGCCATGTGGACCCTGTGGCCCAACTCCGCTGGCCAACAGCTGCAATGAGCCCTGTGTCAGGCAGTGCCAGGACTCCAACGTCTTCATCCAGCCCTCTCCTGTGGTGGTGACCCTGCCCGGCCCCATCCTCAGCTCCTTCCCGCAGAACACCGCCGTGGGATCCTCTACCTCCGCTGCCATTGGCAGCATCCTCAGCTCTCAGGGAGTGCCCATCTCCTCCGGAGGCTTTGGCCTCTCCGGCTTCGGCAGCCGCTACTGCGGCACAAGGTGCCTCCCCTGCTAAAGCTGCTGGTGATGGTCCTGGAGAAAGACCCCCAGGGACCCAGAAGCTGGTAGAGGACTGGGCACAGTGCATAGGGTTCTTGTGTTCAGGGTGGCCAAACATCCCCAACACCCCTTGGAAGAGCATGGGACTCTGGGAGAGCACGGTCCATGCCTGCCTTACCCCTCCTCCACTCTCTCCTTTCCCACCTGTGTCCTTGTTGCTCACCACAGCTCCACTGAGCTCTGAGTCCCACCACATGAGCCTAGAGAGGACCTTCTGTCCCTTCTCTCTCAGTGGAGTGGGCAGATGGACAGGTGGCAGGGTGCCCTCCGTGGCCACAGAGTGCATGCTCTCGTCTGCCCCTGGTGCTTCCTGCACTGGGGCATCCACTTGGAGCAACCTCGTTTCCCTCTTTTGACTCGAATATTAAAGTTCTGCTGCATCCCAGCCTGCGCCTCTGAGTTGTCCTTCCCCTGCAGACGCTCCAGACACCAGCTGTCAGGACCAATGCTCTGGGGACGTCAGGGGGCATGTGGGACTCGTGGGGACCATTCACATTTCCAAGGGTGAGGCCCTATGCAGTAGGGCCCCTTGGGAAAGCACAATCACTCACACGTGAGAGAGGTGCCCATGAGTTCTGCAGGGCCGCTGGCCATCAGGCCCAGCTTTGCTGCCTCTCTGTCCTGGTGTGCCATCTCAGCCTCAGTGCACATCCTGCTGAAGGTGGCATGTGGCCACTGCTGACCTCCAGCGAGGAGCCAGAGCTGCAGGAGACCCTGGGAGGGCAGCAGCCACACAGGTTCCTGGGAAGGGGCAGCAGGGGAGAGGGAGAGAGGCGAGAGGAGGGGCGGCAATTCCTTCTGCTCTGGGGGCAGCTGTGCTGGGCGGGGAGGCTCGTGCAGAAAATGGCGCCAGAGCAGGCCAGGAGAGGGAGTGGGGGAAGCAGGCTGTACTGGCTCTGGCTGTGATTGAGGCAATTGTCTTCACCATAGGCAATATGGTGCTGTGTTCTGATTGTGTGGCTAAAACAGTGGAGGTGATGCACCAACGATTTAGCTCAGCGTCAAGGCCTACTATGTTTCCGTCTCTGCACTTTCACAGAGCAGGCTAGGGTTGGGGAAGTTTTCAGGAGGGGACACAGTCAGGACAGCTGACCCAAATTTACCAAAGGGATATTGCATACCATAGAGCATCATGCTTGGCAAGAAAACAGCGGGACAGTTCTTCCAAAGTAGCCATCCTGCAGAGACTTGCTGGGCTTCTTTTTCCCATTCCCTCCTTAAAATGTCATTATATCAGCCGGGGAGTTTTCCTGTCTCTTCGTCTTCCAACTCTTTCCCCTGTCCTGCTGCGGCTGCAGCGTGAGCGAGTGCATGGTGGGTGCTTAGATGCTTGCCAGGGTCAACCCACCACACAGTCCTCCCCCTACTCCTTCCGTCTGTTCCCTGGGCTTCCTGCAAAACCTTGTGGGGAAGAGGGAGGCAGGGAGAGACTGAGGGCAGGAGGAGAGACAGCAGGTGCTTTCTGAGTGTCTCTAAGGGCCGTCCACAAGCTCCCCAAAGCAGCACCGCAGTCACCCAGAGCCCAGTCTGGCAGATGTCTTCCTGCCAGCCTGCCCTCACGCCACATCATCTATCTTGCAGCCCCTCTATGGCAGCAGACCAAAAGCTGGTCCAGGAAAAGTTACTTGGGTGGCAAACCCGTCCAGAGAGAAGTGACTCCCAGCAGTGCTCCGAGACATCGAGGACACCAATGACATCCCGGGCTGTGTGAGCAGAAGCATAGTCAGGAGCTCAAGAATCATAGAATTACAGAATCATGGAAGGGCTCAGGTCGGAAAGGACTTTAAAGACCATCTAACTCCAACCCCCCTGCCACAGACAGGGATGCCACTTGCTGTATCAGATTGGCCAAGGCCCCATCCAGAATGGCCTTGGACACCTCCAGCAATGGGGCATCCACAACTTCTCTTGGCAACCTGTTCCAGTGCCTCACTACTCTTACAGTGAAGAAATTCCTCTTAAGGTCTAGTCTAAATCTGTCCTCTTTTAATTTAAGACCATTCCCCCTTGCCCTGTCATGTTCTACCCAAGTAAAGAGTCCTTCTCAATCTTTTTTTCTGAGACCCCTTTAAGTATTGAAAGGTCACAGTGAGGTCTCCCCAGAGCCTTCTCTTCTCCAGGCTGAACTTCTCAAGCTCTCTCAGCCTTTCTTCATAGGAGAGGTGCTCCAGCCGTCTGATCATTTTTCACCCTGCTCTGACTCGCTCTAACAGGCCCACATCTTTCTTGTGCTGGGGGCCCCAGACCTGGATGCCGTATTCTGAGTACTCATGTGGACAGAGTAGAGGGGGACAATCACCTCCCTCGACCTGCTGGTCACACCTCTTTTGATGCAGACCAGGATGCACATGGCTGGCTCATGTCAAGCCTTTTGTCCACCAGAACCCCCAAGTCCTTCTCTGGAGGACTGCTCTTGATGAGTTCTTCTCCCTGTCTGTACTCCTGTGTGGGACTACCCTGAGCCAGGTGCAGCACCTTGCAGTTGGCCTTGTTGAACCTCAAGCGGTTCACATAGGCCCACTTCCCCAGCCTGTGGAGGTCCCTTTGAATGGCACCTCTTCCTTCTTTTCTATCAACTGCACCACAGAGTTTGGTGTCATTGAGGGCAGTGACAATCCCACTCTGCTCAGCACTCCTCCAAATGCATCTAGAACACTGTGCCCAGTTTTGGGCTCTGTAGCAAGAAAGACTTTGACCAAGCACAGCAAGTTCTGCAGTGCTGTTAGGAAGGGATTTCCTGCCTTCTCCTGGGCAGCTATGCCCTCCACTTGGTCAAGGATGTAGTCATGCCTGCTTCCTGACTTCCTGTTTCATGCTGTTTTCCTAGTCAGAGAAGAAGAAACAGTGTGCCCACCAAAATGCAAAGAAGCTACTCAGATACGTTGGATAATTCTATCCAGCTCTAAGTAAGCAGATATTTAGAATCCAGATGGTGACCTGATGCGTGAAGAAGCATTCTGAATGCAAGCCTGTGTTAATGATTGCTAAGCATGAGCATCAGCAACCACCCACTCCCAGAACTACCAGTCAGCAACACCTCTCTCCCCAGGCATCCTGGAAGAGCAGCTGCAGGGGAAGGACAACTCAGAGGCACAGGGTGGGATGCAGAAGAACTTTAATATTAGAGTCAAAAGAGGGAAACGGGGTCACACCGAGAGGATGCCCCAGTGCAGGAAGCTCCAGGGGCAGACGAGAGCATGAGCTGTGTGGCCACGGAGGGCATCCCACAACCTGTCCATCTGCCTACTCCACTGAGAGAGAAGGGACAGAAGGTCCACACTAGGATGGTGCTGTCGGACATTGAGCCCAGTGGAGGTGCAGTGAGCAACAAGGACACAGGTGGGAAAGGAGAGAGTGGAGGAGGGGAAAGGGAGACATGGGCCGTGCTTTCCAAGAGCCCAGGCTGGCCCCATCCATTTGCAGTGGGTGCTGGGGGTGTTTGGCACCTCAATGCAAGAAGCGAATGCACTGTGCCCAATCCGCTACCAACTTCTGGGTCCCTGGGGGTTTTTCTCCAGGACCATCACCAGCAGCTTTAGCAGGGGAGGCACCTTGTGCCGCAGTAGCGGCTGCCAAAGCCGGAGAGGCCAAAGCCCCCGGAGGAGATGGGCACTCCCTGAGAGCTGAGGATGCTGCCAACGGCAGCGGAGGTGGAGGATCCCACGGCGGTGTTCTGCGGGAAGGAGCTGAGGATGGGGCCGGGCAGGGTCACCACCACGGGAGAGGGCTGGATGAAGACGTTGGAGTCCTGGCACTGCCTGACACAGGGCTCATTGCAGCTGTTGGCCAGCGGAGTTGGGCCACAGGGTCCACATGGCAGGCACTGGTTGTAGCAGGACATGTCTCAGGGCAGGAGGTGTACCTGGTAAGAGACAGGGCCCAGAGGATAACGACGGTGAGAGAGGATCAGCCTGCCAGCCCACCACAGGACAGCCATGGCAAATGGTGTTTTGGGACCTGGCAGCTGTGGAAGGAGCCCCATGGGCTTAACTTTGGACCCAAGGGCTCTGCCAGGAATGTCCAGTCCAGCGAAGCTCCCCACCTAGCCCACAGCTGCAGAGAAATTCAGCCAAGCCCCAGCTTCTCTGCATGACACATATGCTGCTCCCTTCCCTCTCCCATGGCCAGTGGCCCCAAGACCCAACAGAGGATGAAAGGGCAGGCATATTTAAGAAATCCCCAAGGAAGAAGAGGAAGAAAGGCCTTCAGACTTACCTCGTTCCCAGGGAGATGGAGGCGAGAGGAGTGGATGAGAGTGTGAGGAGATGGGGCCGCTTTTATACCTCTCCTGCACCGCCCCAGGCCCACAGTCACTCTACACAGGCCATAATTTTCCAGCAGACTCACCCCAAATGCAAAATAGCCTTCCTAATGGCACAGGTTGTGCTTCGGTTTCCGTCAACTCTGCCATTTCATTTTCTCATTTCTGATTTGCCCATCTAGCATCAGAATCTCCTTTTAAGTACCAAGATGAGAGGTCAAGCATTTCCCTGAGCGGGAACATGTCAGTAGGGGCAGCAGATGAGTCCTAAGTGCTGGAGGGTGTATTGGGTTTACATGGCAAGGTTCTGCAGGGGTGGCCTCTGTGAGAGGTGTCCATGAGCTGCCCATGAGCTGCCCCATGACCTCCTCTGAGGAGGTCTGCCCCCAAGATACAGTCAGACATGGACAGTGGGAGGCAAGGGATACATAAGCTTCACCCTGCTGACCAAAGAGATGGGGCTATGTGTAGGAGCTATCCCAATCGCTTTTTCCCAATCGAGGGGAACATAGGGTTACAGAAAACATCTTCCCCCTGGCTGGGACTCATCTCTGGGTCCCAGGCAATATGTCTTCTCCTAGCATTAGTGCTTCAGCACACCTCCTCTGCCATGTCCCAAAGCCCTCCTCAGGCAACAGCACAAACCAGCACCACTAGGGAGGCAAGGAAGCTCCCCCTGAACAAGCGAGGGCTGGCAGGAACCGGCACTGCCACGCGGCTGGGCATGCTCAGGGAAGGGACTTGCTCACAAGGGCCCTGGCTACAGAAACATCTCCCAGACTCCACCAAGGAGGCAATGCATCCCTGCTGCATGAACAAACTCTTCCTTGCCCTGCAGACATGGGAGGCAGCTGGGACACACCCCAGGAGGGCAAGGGAATGCCTTCAGCAGGCAAGCTTCCTGGGAGAGACTCTCCCTGCCCAGGACAAGTCATGCTCTAATTTGGGATTGGCCACGTGCCACGCTTTTGGCTCGAGGCCAAGCCAGAGTGCCTGCTGTCTGCAGGCCTGAGCACCATGCATGCCAGATCCCCCTCTGGCCAAGTAGCTCCATCCAAGCTCTGAGCTCGAGCTGTGCCATGCTCCAGGCAGCCCCAACAGCCATCACCCTGCAGCATGACCTTCTGACCAGAACTCTCATAGCTCAGGCAGCTCACAGGATGGTCGGCATTTTTTGCATAACAGGGCAGGTTTTTGGTTTTACTGCTGCTCACAGAATATGTCTGGCCAAAGTGCATGGTATGGCAAGGAGAGTGGTGGAGCCATTTCATTTCCTCATTTCTGATTTGCCCATATGCCATCAGAATCTCCTTTTAAGTACCAAGATGAGAGGTCAAACATTTCCCTGAGCAGGAACATGTCAGTAGGGAAGCAGATGAATCTTAAGTGCTGGAGGGTTTATTGGGTTTATATGGCAAATGTTTGGTAACAGAGTTCTCAGAGGTGGCTTCTGTGAGAAGTGTCCAGAAGGTGCCCCATGTAAAATAAGAGCCAGTTTCAGCTGGCTCCAAACTGGCCTGCTGCTGTCCAGAGCCAAACCAATACGCAATGTTTTTTTGGGCTGTGTGAGAACAGAATTAAGAAAAGGAAAACTACTCCTGCACAACAGCAGCTGGGACAGCGAGGAGTGAGAAACAGCCCTGCAGACACCAAGGTCGGTGAAGAAGGAGAGGGAGGAGGTGCTCCAGGTCCTAAAGCAGAATCATAGAATCATGGAATCATTAAGGTTGGAAAAGACCTCCAAGATCATCTGGTCCAAGCATCCCCCTATCACCAATATCATCCACTAAAGCATGTCCCCAAGTACCACAGCCAATCTTTCTTTAGACACCCCCTGGGATGATGACTCCACCACCGCTCTGGGCAACCCCTTCCAATACCTAACTACTCTTCCTGAGAAGAAATTTCTCCTCATTTCCAACCTGAACCTCCACTGGCGCAACCTGAGGCCATTCCCTCTAGTCCTATCACAAGTTATCTGTGAGAAGAGGCCGACCCCCAGCTCCTTTCAGGTAGTTGTAGAGGGCAGTAACGTCTCCCCTGAGCCTCCTCTTCTCCAGACTAAACAACCCCACTTCCCTCAGCTGCTCCTCCCAGGACTTGTGCTCCAGACCCTTCACCAGCTTTGTAGCCCTTCTCTGGACACACTCCAGGGCTACGATGTCTTTATAAACAAAGATATTAAAGAGGATGGGCCCCAACACCGACAACCCTGGGGAACACCACTCGTGACCGGTCAACAGCTGGATTTGACTCCATTCAATCAGAAGTTCCCCTGCGGCCCGTGGAGAGGCCTCTGGTGGAGCAGGCTGTCCCCCTGCAGTCCATGGGTAGCACGGTGGAGCACATCTCCACACTGCAGCCCATGGAGGATTCCCCAGCGGAGCAGGTGGATCTTGCCTGAAGGAGGCTGTGGCCCATGGAGAGGACCACAGTGGTACAGGCCCTGAGACAGAGCTGCAGCCCGTGGACAGGAGCCCACGCAGGAGCAGGGGTTCTGGGGGGAGCTGCCGCCCATGGGGGAACCCGTGTTGGAGCAGTTTGCTCCTGACAGATGGACCCCGTGGTACGGACCCATATTTGCAGCAGTTCTTAAAGAGCTGCTGCCTGTGAGAAGCCCATGCAGGATCAATTTGGGAAGGAATAAATCCTGTGGGAGGGACCCTAATTTGGAACAAGTGCAGGGAGTTACTGTGAAGGAGGGGCAGAGTCGAAGTTTTATGGACTGACCACAGACCCCAGGGCATGTTCCCGTGTGCCATCTGAGGGGAAGAACGTAGACGTGGGTGGATGGCGGAAGTTGTTTTAGTTTGATTTTAGTTTCTCACTGCTCTAGCTTGTTAGTAATAGGTGATAAATTACATTAATCTTCCTATTCTGAGTCTGTCTTGTCCATGACAATAATTAGTGATTGATCTCTCTGTCCTTATCTTTATCCGTTTTCATCGCATTTCCTCCCCCTTTCCCTTTAAGGGGGGGGAATTAGAGAGCAGTTGTGATGGAGCTTAGCTGTCCAGCTGAGTAAAACCGCCATAGAGTAGGTCAGAATGGGTAGAAGATGAGTCCCAAGTGCTAGAGGGGTCCTGCATATATATCCTGCTGCCTATGCAGTGCCCTCCTGGATGACCAAAGCCTCCCTGGCCTGAGGACACAGCACATCCTTCTACCACTTGGCCTGGCTCCCAGACTGCTCCACCAGTCACAGCTCATTGCCTGCATAGGCAGATGGGCTGTGCTGCAGTTTTGAAATGCCCTGGCACAAGGCTGCTCCTTCTGGGGTGACATGTTGTCTGCTTGTTTGACCTTGTTCCCTCTTGTGGCTGTCTCCTGGGCTCCTCAGGCAACCCATGTTGTCAGCTGCTGTGAGGAACGCAGAGGCTGCTATCCTGAGCCCAATGATTGCCCACCAAGTCCTGGGAAATCAGGTCCCTTCTCACTACCAGAGGACTTAGTTGTTCACGGGGACAGTGGCTTACTCCCACCACTCTCCTTGCCATACCATGCACTTTGGCTGGAGATATTCTGTGAGCAGCAGTAAAACCAAAAACCTGCCCTGTTATGCAAAAAATGCCGACCATCCTGTGAGCTGCCTGAGCTATGAGAGTACTTGCCAGAAGGTCATGCTGCAGGGTGATGGCTGTTGGGGCTGCCTGGAGCATGGCACAGCTCGAGCTCAGAGCTTGGATGGAGCTACTTGGCCAGAGGGGGATTTGGCATGCATGGTGCTCAGGCCTGCAATCAGCAGGCAATCTGGCTTGGCCTCGAGCCAAAAGCGTGGCACGTGGCCAATCCCAAATTAGAGCATGACTTGTCCTGGGCAGGGAGAGTCTCTCCCAGGAAGCTTGCCTGCTGAAGGCATTCCCTTGCCCTCCTGGGGTGTGCCCCAGCTGCCTCCCATGTCTGCAGGGCAAGGAAGAGCTTTGTTCATGCAGCAGGGATGCATTGCCTCCTTGGTGGAGTCTGGGAGATGTTTCTGTAGCCAGGGCCCTTGTGAGCAAGTCCCTTCCCTGAGCATGCCCAGCCGCGTGGCAGTGCCGGTTCCTGCCTACCCTCGCTTGTTCAAGGGGAGCTTCCTTGCCTCCCTAGTGGTGCTGGTTTGTGCTGTTGCCTGAGGAGGGCTTTGGGACATGGCAGAGGAGGTGTGCTGAAGCACTAATGCTAGGAGAAGACATATTGCCTGGGACCTAGAGATGAGCCCCAGCCAGGGGGAAGATGTTTTCTGTAACCCTATGTTCCCCTCGATTGGGAAAAAGCGATTGGGATAGCTCCTACACATAGCCCCATCTCTTTGGTCAGCAGGGTGAAGCTTATGTATCCCTTGCCTCCCACTGTCCATGTCTGACTGTATCTTGGGGGCAGACCTCCTCAGAGGAGGTCATGGGGCAGCTCATGGGCAGCTCATGGACACCTCTCACAGAGGCCACCCCTGCAGAACCTTGCCATGTAAACCCAATACACCCTCCAGCACTTAGGACTCATCTGCTGCCCCTACTGACATGTTCCCGCTCAGGGAAATGCTTGACCTCTCATCTTGGTACTTAAAAGGAGATTCTGATGCTAGATGGGCAAATCAGAAATGAGGAAATGAAATGGCAGAGTTGACGGAAACCAAAGCACAACCTGTGCCATTAGGAAGGCTATTTTGCATTTGAGGTGAGTCTGCTGGAAAATTATGGCCTGCGTAGAGTGACTGTGGGCCTAGGGCGGTGCAGGAGAGGTATAAAAGCGGCCCCATCTCCTCACACTCTCATCCACTCCTCTCGCCTCCATCTCCCTGGGAACGAGGTAAGTCTGAAGGCCTTTCTTCCTCTTCTTCCTTGGGGATTTCTGAAATATGCCTGCCCTTTCATCCTCTGTTGGGTCTTGGGGCCACTGGCCATGGGAGAGGGAAGGGAGCAGCATATGTGTCATGCAGAGAAGCTGGGGCTTGGCTGAATTTCTCTGCAGCTATGGGCTAGGTGGGGAGCTTCGTTGGACTGGACATTCCTGGCAGAGCCCTTGGGTCCAAAGTTAAGCCCATGGGGCTCCTTCCACAGCTGCCAGGTCCCAAAACACCATTTGCCATGGCTGTCCTGTGGTGGGCTGGCAGGCTGATCCTCTCTCACCGTCGTTATCCTCTGGGCCCTGTCTCTTACCAGGTACACCTCCTGCCCTGAGACATGTCCTGCTACAACCAGTGCCTGCCGTGCCTGCCATGTGGGCCCTGTGGCCCAACTCCGCTGGCCAACAGCTGCAATGAGCCCTGTGTCAGGCAGTGCCAGGACTCCAACGTCTTCATCCAGCCCTCTCCCGTGGTGGTGACCCTGCCCGGCCCCATCCTCAGCTCCTTCCCGCAGAACACCGCCGTGGGATCCTCCACCTCCGCTGCCGTTGGCAGCATCCTCAGCTCTCAGGGAGTGCCTATCTCCTCCGGAGGCTTTGGCCTCTCCGGCTTCGGCAGCCGCTACTGCGGCACAAGGTGCCTCCCCTGCTAAAGCTGCTGGTGATCGCCCTGGAGAAAGACCCCCAGGGACCCAGAAGCTGGTAGCGGACTGGGCACAGTGCATAGGGTTCCTGTGTTCAGGGTGGCCAAACATCCCCAACACCCCTTGGAAGAGCATGGGACTCTGGGAGAGCACGGTCCATGCCTGCCTTACCCCTCCTCCAATCTCTCCTTTCCCACCTGTGTCCTTGTTACTCACCACAGCTCCACTGAGCTCTGAGTCCCACCACATGAGCCTAGAGAGGACCTTCTGTCCCTTCTCCCTCAGTGGAGTGGGCAGATGGACAGGTGGCAGGGTGCCCTCCGTGGCCACAGAGCGCATGCTCTCGTCTGCCCCTGGTGCTTCCTGCACTGGGGCATCCACTTGGAGCAACCTTGTTTCCCTCTTTTGACTCGAATATTAAAGTTCTGCTGCATCCCAGCCTGCGCCTCTGAGTTGTCCTTCCCCTGCAGACGCTCCAGACACCAGCTGTCAGGACCAATGCTCTGGGGACGTCAGGGGGCATGTGGGACTCGTGGGGACCATTCACATTTCCAAGGGTGAGGCCCTGTGCAGTAGGGCCCCTTGGGAAAGCACAATCACTCACACGTGAGAGAGGTGCCCATGAGTTCTGCAGGGCCGCTGGCCATCAGGCACAGCTTTGCTGCCTCTCTGTCCTGGCGTGCCATCTCAGCCTCAGTGCACATCCTGCTGAAGGCGGCATGTGGCCACTGCTGGCCTCCAGCGAGGAGCCAGAGCTGCAGGAGACCCTGGGAGGGCAGCAGCCACACAGGTTCCTGGGAAGGGGCAGCAGGGGAGAGGGAGAGAGGCGAGAGGAGGGGCGGCAATTCCTTCTGCTCTGGGGGCAGCTGTGCTGGGCGGGGAGGCTTGTGCAGAAAATGGCGCCAGAGCAGGCCAGGAGAGGGAGTGGGGGAAGCAGGCTGTACTGGCTCTGGCTGTGATTGAGGCAATTGTCTTCACCATAGGCAATATGGTGCTGTGTTCTGATTGTGTGGCTAAAACAGTGGAGGTGACGCACCAACGATTTAGCTCAGCGTCAAGGCCTACTATGTTTCCGTTTCTGCACTTTCACAGAGCAGGCTAGGGTTGGGGAAGTTTTCAGGAGGGGACACAGTCAGGACAGCTGACCCAAATTTACCAAAGGGATATTGCATACCATAGAGCATCATGCTTGGCAAGAAAACAGCGGGACAGTTCTTCCAAAGTAGCCATCCTGTAGAGACTTGCTGGGCATCGGTCTTCTGGTGGGAGTTGATGAGACACAGCCTTTGCATCACTTGCTTTTTCTCTTTTGTTTCCCATTCCCTCCTTAAAATGTCTTTATATCAGCCGGGGAGTTTTCCTGTCTCTTCATCTTCCAACTCTCTCCCCTGTCCTGCTGCGGCTGCAGCGTGAGCGAGTGCATGGTGGGTGCTTAGATGCTTGCCAGGGTCAACCCACCACACAGTCCTCCCCCTACTCCTTCCGTCTGTTCCCTGGGCTTCCTGCAAAACCTTGTGGGGAAGAGGGAGGCAGGGAGAGACTGAGGGCAGGAGGAGAGACAGCAGGTGCTTTCTGAGTGTCTCTAAGGGCCGTCCACAAGCTCCCCAAAGCAGCACCGCAGTCACCCAGAGCCCAGTCTGGCAGATGTCTTCCTGCCAGCCTGCCCTCACGCCACATCATCTATCTTGCAGCCCCTCTATGGCAGCAGACCAAAAGCTGGTCCAGGAAAAGTTACTTGGGTGGCAAACCCGTCCAGAGAGAAGTGAATCCCAGCAGTGCTCCGAGACATCGAGGACACCAATGACATCCCGGGCTGTGTGAGCAGAAGCATAGTCAGGAGCTCAAGAATCATAGAATTACAGAATCATGGAAGGGCTCAGGTCGGAAAGGACTTTAAAGACCACCTAACTCCAACCCCCCTGCCACAGACAGGGAGACAGGGATGCCACTTGCTGTATCAGATTGGCCAAGGCCCCATCCAGAATGGCCTTGGACACCTCCAGCAATGGGGCATCCACAAATTCTCTTGGCAACCTGTTCCAGTGCCTCACTACCCTTACAGTGAAGAAATTCCTCTTAAGGTCTAGTCTAAATCTGTCCTCTTTTAGTTTAAGACCATTCCCCCTTGCCCTATCATGTTCTACCCAAGTAAAGAGTCCTTCTCAATCTTTTTTTCTGAGACCCCTTTAAGTATTGAAAGGTCACAGTGAGGTCTCCCCAGAGCCTTCTCTTCTCCAGGCTGAACTTCTCAAGCTCTCTCAGCTTTTCTTCATAGGAGAGGTGCTCCAGCCGTCTGATCATTTTTCACCCTACTCTGGACTCGCTCTAACAGGTCCACATCTTTCTTGTTCTGGGGGCCCCAGACCTGGATGCCGTACTCTGAGTACTCATGAGGGTAGAGTAGAGGGGGACAATCACCTCCCTCGACCTACTGGTCACACCTCTTTTGATGCAAACCAGGATGCAGTTGGCCTTGTGGGCTGCAAGCGCACATGGCTGGCTCATGTCAAGCCTTTTGTCCACTAGAACCCCCAAGTCCTTCTCTGGAGGACTGCTCTTGATGAGTTCTTCTCCCTGTCTGTACTCCTGTGTGGGACTACCCTGAGCCAGGTGCAGCACCTTGCAGTTGGACTTGTTGAACCTCATGCGGTTCACATAGGCCCACTTCCCCAGCCTGTGGAGGTCCCTTTGAATGGCATCTGTTCCTTCTTTTCTATCAACTGCACCACTCAGCTTGGTGTCATTGACGGCTCAGGAGCTCAAGGGCAGTGACAATCCCACTCTGCTCAGCACTCCTCCAAATGCATCTAGAACACTGTGCCCAGTTTTGGGCTCTGTAGCAGGAAAGACTGACCAAGCACAGCAAGTTCTGTTGTGCTGTTAGGAAGCGATTTCCACTGGTGGTTGGTTCCACCAATGCCCACTCCCAGAACTACCAGTCAGCAACACCTGTCTCCCCAGGCATCTTGGAAAAGCAGCTGCAGGAGAAGGACAACTCAGAGGCGCAGGCTGGAATGCAGAAGAACTTTAATATTAGAGTCAAAAGAGGGAAACGACGTCACTCTGAGAGGAGGCCCTGGTGCAGGATGCACCAGAGGCTGACGAAAGCGTGTGCTGGTTGGCCACAGAGGGCATCCTGCCACCTGTCCATCTGCCAACTCCACTGAGGGGGAAGGGACAAAAGGTCCTCTCTAGGCTGATGTTGTGGGACTCAGAGCTCAGTGGAGTAGGTCTGAGCAACAAGGACACAGGTGGGAAAGGAGAGAGTGAAGGAGAAGAAAGGCAGACATTGGCCGTGGTTTCCGAGAACCCAGGATGGCCCATTATTTTTGCAATGGGTGTAGGGGTGGTTGACGCCTCTTAATGCAAGAAGCTTATGCTCTGTGCCAAGTCTGCTACCAACATCTGTGTCCCTGAGGGTCTTTCTCCAGGGCCATCGCCAGCAGCTTTAGCAGGGGAGGCACCTTGTGCCACAGTAGCGGCTGCCAAAGCCAGAGAGGCCAAAGCCCCCAGAGGAGATGGGCACTCCCTGAGAGCTGAGGATGCTGCCAACAGCAGCGGAGGTGGAGGATCCCACGGCGGTGTTCTGCGGGAAGGAGCTGAGGATGGGGCCGGGCAGGGTCACCACCACGGGAGAGGGCTGGATGAAGACGTTGGAGTCCTGGCACTGCCTGACACAGGGCTCATTGCAGCTGTTGGCCAGCGGAGTTGGGCCACAGGGTCCACATGGCAGGCACGGCAGGCACTGGTTGTAGCAGGACATGTCTCGGGGCAGGAGGTGTACCTGGTAAGAGACAGGGCCCAGAGTAGAACTGATGTGAGAGGAGAAATGTGCCAGTCCACCCCAGGAAAGCCATGGCACATGCTGTTTTGGGGCCTGGCAGGTGTGAAAGGAAGCCCAAAGTCTTCTCTTTCCCTTTAGCCCCAGCAGCCTTGGAAGAACGTCCAGGTCAAAGGAGCTCCCCACCAAACCCATATCTCGGGACGTACGTCAGCCAAGCCACAGCTTCACTTCATGACACACCTCCTGTTCCCTTCCCTCTCCCATGACTAGCAACCCCAAAGCCCAATAGAGGAGGAAGGTGCAGGCATGTTATGAGAAATCTGCAGGTATGAAGCGGAGCAGAAAGGGCTTCAGACTCACCTTGATCCCAAAGAGATGGAGGCGAGAGGAGTGGATGAAGAGAGTGAGGAGATGGGGCCTCTTTTATACCTGTCCAACACTGCCCAAGGCCCACAATCACTCTACGCAGGCTGTAATTTTCCAGCAGTCACCTCAAATGCAAAATAACCTTCCTGATGGCACAGGTTGTGCTTTGGTTTCTGTCAACTCTGCCATTTCATTTCCTCATTTCTGACATGCCTATTGTATTTGGCAGGCTACTTTCCACTACTGGTATGACAGACCCAGGGAATACCCTGGCAGGTTCTTATCAGTGAAAAGGAGCCCGAGTGCTGCTGTGGTTGCATTCACGCAGAGGACAGGACATGGCTTGGTGTACTTTGGGGGAATGGTTGGTAATGTGTTTTGCAGAAAGAGGCCCCGTTCCTCATGGAGCTGCAATCCTCAGCAGAGAACCCAAGGCTCCTCTTCCTGAAGGACAAGCCACAGGCTTCTCTCTCCTTGCTCCCTCTTGGCTCCATCCAATGGTCACCGGTCTTTGCCTCCCCAGGCATCCAGGCTGTGCCAATGCTTTCAGCTGTCTGCCTTGATGCCATTACCACTTCCACTAACTAGGCAGAAGACAGCAACTGGGGGCCAGCTGATGCAATCCAAGGCAGGGCTGCCACAAGGGGAGACCTAGACAGGCTGCAGGAATGGGCCCACAGGAATCTCATGGCGTTCTAGAAGGACAAAAGGCAAGTCCTGCACAGGAGGAGGAACAAACTCTTGCAGCACTCCAGACTGGGGACTGAACTACCCTCTGATCCTGGATCCCCTGGACCTCCTCTGAGTAGGTCTGCCCCCAGGGCAGGGTCAGACATGGGCGGTGGGAGGCAAGGGACACACAGGCCTCACCCTCCTGGCTAAAGACATGGGGCTGTGTGTAGGAGCTCTCTTGAGTGTTTTTTGGAGGGAAATAAAGGGTTGCAGAAAACATCTTCCCCCTGGTTGGGACTCATGTCTGGGTCCCCGGCAATATGTCTTCTCCTAGCATTAGAGCTTCAGCCCACCTCCTCCGCCATGTCCCAAAGCCCTCTTCAGGCAACAGCACAAGCCAGCACCACGAGGCGGGTAAGGAAGCTCCCCCTCAACAAGCGAGGGCTGGCAGGAACCGGCACTGCCATGCGGCTGGGCATGCTCAGGAAGGGGACTTGCTCACAAGGGCCCTGGCTACAGAAACATCTCCCAGACTCCACCAAGGAGGCAATGCATCCCTGCTGCATGAACAAAGCTCTTCCCTGCCCTGCAGACATGGGAGGCAGCTGGGACACACCCCAGGAGAGCAAGGGAATGCCTTCAGCAGGCAAGCTTCCTGGGAGAGACTCTCCCTGCCCAGGACAAGTCATGCTCTAATTTGGGATTGGCCACGTGCCACGCTTCTGGCGTGAGGCCAAGCCAGATTGCCTGCTGTCTGCAGGCCTGAGCACCATGCATGCCAGATCCCCCTCTGGCCAAGCAGCTCCATGCGAATCCGAGCTCGAGCTGTGCCATGCTCCAGGCAGCCCCAACAGCCATTACCCTGCAGCATGACCTTCTGGCCAATACTCTCACAACTTGGGCATTTCAAAGCTGCAGTACAGCCCATCTGCCTATGCAGGCAATGAGCTGTGACTATTGGAGTAGGCTGGGAGCCAGGCCAGCAGGAGAAGGATGCTCCTTGTCCCTTGGTAAAGGAGCTTTCGGGCTTCTAGAAGGGCACTCCAAAGAAAGGAGGATATGTGCGCTTTCTATCTAAGCGGGTCTAATTGTGGTGAATGCATTTCCACAGGGACAGGTACCATGCTCTCCAGAACTTAGGACTAATATACTGTCCCTACTGATGTGTTCCTCCCAGGGGAAATGCTTGACCTCTTATCCTTGTACTTGAAAGGAGCCTTTGCGGCCAAATGGTCAGGTCAGAAATGAGGAAATGAAATGACAGAGTTGACAGAAACCAAAGTACAATCTGTGCCATTAGCTAAGATATTTTGCATTTGAGGTGGGTATGCTGGAAAATTATGGCCTGCATAGAGTGACTGAGGGCCTGGGGCAGTGCAGTAGAGGTATAAAAGCAGCCCCATTTCCTCAGTCTCTCATCCACTCCTGTCACCTCCATCTCCTTGGGATCAAGGTGAGTCTGAAGCCATTTCTCCTCCACTTCATCCTGGGGGATTTCTTAGCACATGTCTGCCCCTTCATCTTCTCTTGGGTCTTGGGAAAGCTAGAAATGGGAGAGGGAAGGGAGCAGTAGGTATTGCATGGAGTGAAGCTTGGTTCTGCCTGAGGTGTATCTGAAGCTATGGGCTAAGTGGAGATCTTCCTGGGCCTGGATATTCTGATCAAGGATGTTGGTGCCGAGGGGAAGGAGAAGGCTGTGAGCCTCCTGTCACAGCCACCAGCTTCCCAAACAGCATGTGCTGTTGCTACCCAGTGGTGGGCTGGCAGGTTGCTCCTCTCATCCTTGTGCCCCTTTGTGCCCTCCCTCCCATCAGGTGCACGTCCTGCCTTGAGACATGTCCTGCTACAACCAGTGCCTGCCATGCCTGCCATGTGGACCCTGTGGCCCAACCCCACTGGCCAACAGCTGCAATGAGCCCTGTGTCCAGCAGTGCCAGGACTCCAACGTTGTCATCCAGCCCTCTCCCGTGGTGGTGACCCTGCCCGGCCCCATCCTCAGCTCCTTCCCGCAGAACACCGCCGTGGGATCCTCCACCTCCGCTGCCGTTGGCAGCATCCTCAGCTCCGAGGGAGTGCCCATCTCCTCCGGGGGCTTTGGCCTCTCTGGCTTTGGCAGCCGCTACTGTGGCAGGAGGTGCCTCCCCTGCTAAAGGACCACAGAAATTGGTAGCAGAGTGGGCACAGAGCATTGGCTTCTTGTGTTCAGACGGACCAAACAACCCCAACACCCCTTTTAGAAAGGATGGGGTCAGCCATAGTGCACGCTCTCATCTGCTCCTGGGGCTTCCTGCACTAGGGCCTCCTCTCGGAGCAACCTCGTTTCCCTCTTTTGACTTGAATATTAAAGTTCTGCTGCATCCCAGCCTGTGCCTCTGAGTTGTCCTTCCCCTGCAGACACTCCAGACACCAACTGTCAGGACCAATGCTCTGGGGACGTCAGGGGGCATGTGGGACTCGTGGGGACCATTCACATTTCCCAAAGGGTGAGGCCCTTTGCGGTAGGGCCCCTTGGGAAAGCACTGTCACTCACATGTGGGGGAGGTGCCCATGAGTTCTGCAGGGCCCCTGGCCATCAGGCCCAGCTTCGCTGCCTCTCTGTCTTGGCCTGCCATCTCGACCTTGGTGCACATCCTGCTGAAGGTGGCATGTGGCCACTGCTGACCTCCAGTGAGGAGCCAGAACTGCAGGAAGCCCTGGGAGGACAGCAGCTATCTTTATGTTGACCCAGGAGTTTTTCTCACTCTTGGTCTTCCAACCCTCTCCCGTACCCTGCTGTAGTTATAGTGTGAGTGAGTGGGTTATGGGTGCTTAAATGCTTGCTGGGGTCAGCCCACCACACAGGCTCAGAAGGTGTGCATGTCCTCCATCTCCTACTCTTTCCATCTGTTTCCAGAGCTTCCTGGAAAAATTTGTGGGGAAGAGGGAGGCAGGGAGAGACTGAGGGGAAGAGAAGAGGCAGCAGGTGCTGGCCGAGTGTCTCCAAGATCCATCCATGAGCTCCCCAACATAGTACCCAGAGCCCAGTTTGGCAAATGCCTTCCTGCCAGCCCACCCTCATGCAACATCATCTATCTTGCAGCCTTTTTATGGAAGCAGATGAAAAGCTGGCCCATAAAATGTCGCTTGGGTGGTAAACCCAACCAAAGAGAAGTGACTCCCAGCAGTGTTCCGAGACACCGAGGACACCAATGACATCCTGGGCTGTATGAACAGAAGTGTAGCCAGGAGGTGAAGGGAGGTGACAATCCCACTCTGCTCAGCACTCCTCCAAATGCAGCTAAAGCACTGTGCCCAATTTTGGTCTCTGTTTCAAGAAATACATTGTTCAAGTAGAATGAGTTTTGCTGATGTTGTCCAGGATTTTCAGGTAGCCAGAGCAATTCGGTAATGAGGAGAGTCTGGGGTTACAGGCTTTCCTTAGGAAGATCAGGTTTTGGTTGGAGACCATAGAGCACCTTTGGAATAGCTACAGTGAGGTGCTGAAGAAGACAGAACCAAGCTCAACAGAATGCCAGTGCATGGCTAAAGAGACGAGACCACGTGCTTACACTGAAAATATAATTGTGTTATCGGTATTATTTTTTTCCTAAAGCCAAAGCATGGCATGTAACAGCCGCTATGAAGAAAATTAACTCTATCCCAGCCAAAACCAGGACAATATCCACCCCTTATTTCATACCATTTACGTCACTCTCAGGTCCTGTGCTTTCTATTACATCCTAATTAATTTCCAGCTCTCTTGCCTTTTGATATTTACACACTGATGTCACTCCCTTAGCCTATGGACCATCCTTCTAAAGTGTCCGTTGAGTTTATTTAGTCCATGACTTTGGGCTCCATCTTTCATAAGAGTCCTTTGGGGCAGAAGAGATGGTGTATGGGGATGAATTGTTGCATGCAGAAGCCAGCTCTGGTTTCATCACTGCTGCGCTTGTCTGGTTCTATCACTGATGTACTTCACTCGGTTCCATCAATATTCATTCTTCTGGATGACTCTTACTGTAATACCATTGATGTAACTTATAGTGACTATAGTAGCAATGGCATACAGTATATAATACTATATAATACTATAACAATTAAAATAATACAATTCAAATCATTGGCTATTCTCACCCCAAATTAAATCTCTTTGAGGGTACATGTTGGACTTCCCCATCCTTCCACATTACTCACCAAGTGCACCCAGGGCCTTGAGCAAAAGCAATCCCATGGTTGGATTTCCATTTGCCTGAGGCAGGAATAACCCGGACTGTCTTCCCCAGCATGTTATTTATGGGGACTTTATCTCCTGCAGTATGTAACAGTTTTGATTGGGCCGGGCCAGCTTGGTTGGCAGATTGTCTAGTGTTGACTAACCAGGGGGCCTTTGTTAAATGTGTATCCCAATGTTGGAATGTCCCAGCATCTATTGCTCTTAGTAAAGTCTTTAACAGTCCATTGTATCATTTTATTTTCCCAGAGGCTGGTGCATGAGAGGGGATGTGATATACCCAATCAATGCCATGCTCTTTGGCGCAGGTGTCTGTGAGGTTGTTTCAGAAATGAGCGCCATTGTCCAACTCACTTCTTTCTGGGGTGCCATGTCACCATAAGACTTGCTTTTCAAGGCCCTTCAGCAGTTTCTGCAACTTGCTGTATAGGACTCCAGACAGCAGACTTCCACCTCCAATGCTTTTCAACAATTCAACAGGACCCATCAGTGAACAGAGCATATTGCTTCTCATTTTCTGGTAGTTTATTATACAGAGGGGCTTCTTCAGCATGTGTCACCTCCTCTTCTGGTGATATTCTGAAGTCACTGTGGAGCACATCTCCACACTGCAGCCCCCAGTGGAGCAGGTGGATGTGGCCTGAAGGAGGCTGTGGCTCATGGAGAGCCCCTGTAGGAGCAGGCCCCAGTCTGGAGCTGAAACCCATGGACAGAAGCCCATGCAGGAGCAGGGGATCTGGGGGGAGCTGCTGCCTGTGGGGGACCCATGTTGGAGCAGTTTGCTTGTGATGGATGGACCCTGTGGTATGGACCCATATTTGGAGCAGTTCTTGTAGAGCTGCTGCCTGTGGGTAGCCCATGCAGGATCAGTTTGGCAAGGACAGCAACACATGGGGGGACCCTACACTGGAGCAGGGGCAGAGTCACCTCGAAGGAGCGGCAGAGTTGAAGTGTTATGGACTGACCACAGCCACCATTCCCCGTTCCCATGCGCTGCTTGGGGGAAGGATGTAGAAGAGGGTGGGGGGAAGGTGTTTTTAGTTTGTTTTTGTTTTTTCACTGTTCTACTCTGCTAGTGATAGGTAATAAATTACATTAATCTGCCTACTCTGATGAGTCTGTTTTGCCCATGACAAGACTTGGTGAGTGATCTCTCTGTCCTCATCTTAACCCTTGAGTCCTTTCCATCATATTTTCTCCCTCTTTTCCTTTGAGGAGGGGGAGTGAGAAAGCAGTTGTGGTGTTTAGCTGTCCAGCAGGGTAAAATCACCACAGTGACATACAGCATCTTCCTTGAAGGAATCTCTTTCCTTCACACCTGACAGGAGTAGCCTTCACAGACTAAAGGATCGTGCCCCTTTTCTAATCACTTTGTAAATTCCCCCGTTCCCTAGAAAGGGATCCCAGCTGCTTGGCTCTAATTCCAGGCTACTGGCCCCAGTATCCCAGCATTGGAGCAGCCAGCTGGCAATGTGCTCACCTGGATGATGGCTGAAATCTTTTTGCATATCATCTTACAGATCACCCAGGGATAGGGACCTGGTGGTTACTGGTGCTTTTACGACATCTTCCTCTTCCTGTTCCTGTGATAGTCCTGCTTCAGAGAAGCCTGCCTCGTCTTCTTCTTCCTCCTTCCCTTTTGAGTAGGAGTTTCTTTCCTTACTAAATGAGCTGACTTTTGCATACATTGCTTTGTCTTACATATAGGGGCAACTGATGCCAGCACAGTTTGATTCTCTTGTTCAGCTGCAGGGTCTGTCACGAGGGTTGGAGTGGCAGTTGGAGTAGCTGCAGAGACTGTTGCAGGGACTGGATCAGATCCAGAGAGATTTTCTTCCCTTTGAAGGTTCTGAATAGTATTGAATATTGTTTGATAGGCACAGGCCAGACCCCAGCACTGTGCAGCAAGCTGTAAATCTCTGGCATTTCCAGGATCGGGGTGTACCATTTTAAAATATTTCATCAGCTTTTTAGGATTCCGCATTTGTTCAGAGGTGAATTCCAAAACCACCGGAGGTGACAATCTTGATAAATACCTGCCCATATCCTCCCACGTACCTTGTCACTCATAACCATCCTGCCTCAGGGCAGATCTCTGGGTGGAATTTTTAAATAGTTGTCTAGCTACAGACATGTGGAAACACATGTAGGAGACATAGCAATAGGATCCTGCTAGTTTGAACATGCCCAGAATATTCAAAAATTTTAAAAAACATTTCAACTCACCTGGAGTAAAGGGTGTCCTTGTTAATAGTTTCTACAGTAAGACTCCTGAAGTGCTAAACTGATGGCCATACTGAGTACAAATACTGGATTAAGTTCACAGTCAGAGTAATATGAGCACATGCTATATACAAACTGGCAGAACCGTAAACAAACTTAGGCCAGGACCAGAGATAATAAACAAAAAGAAAGGAATTAAGAAAAATAACCTTGGAAGCACATAAATCAACATTGTGAAAAACAACAACAACAAAAAATCAACATTGCAACCACCAACTATTAAACTAATATCATGTTTATAACAAATCTTGTTTTAACACAGTCCGGTCAGATCTGTCATCATCTGCGCTTAATCTGTCATTATCTTTGCACTCCTGTTGCAGTTTAAACTGGCAGAATGCTAAGCACCAATGAGTCATTCACTCTCTTCCTACCCTGCCAAGTAGGGTGGGGGAGAGAATCAGAAGGAAAAAAAAAACAAACAACTCATGGGTTGAGATAAATAGACTTTAATAGGATAGAAATGGAAGGGAAAATAAAGATAATAATAATGAGAACTATATATATAAGTGTATAAAAGAAGTGATTTATAATGCAATTGTTCACCACCTATCATCCAATGCTCAGCCAGTCCCTGAGCAATCGTGTCTCCCCAGCCAGCCATCCCACACAGTTCTTATTGTCCATCATGACATCATATAGTATGAAACATCTCTTTGGCCAGTTTGGGTCATTTGTTCTGGCTGTAGCTCCTCTCAGCTTCCTCTACACCCCCACCCTTTTCAAGAAGGGCAAGAAAGATCCTGGCAATTACAGGCCTGTCAGTCTCACTTCAGTGCCTGGTAAAATTATGGAGATGATTAGTCTGGGAGTTACTGAAAAATGCCTAAAGGACAACGCAGTCATTGGTCAGAGCCGACATGGGTTCACTAGGGGAAGATCATGTCTAACAACTTAATTTCCTTCTATGACAAGATCTCTCAGCTAGTTGACCAAGGGAAGCCAGTTGATGTAATGACCAGAATACAGTAAGATAAAAAGTTAGTAAGATGGGTGAACAATTGTCTGATGGGTCAGGCCCAGAGGGTTCTTGTAAACGGGGTTACATCAGGCTGGCGACTTGTCACCAGTGGGGTTCCCCAGGGCTCCATTTTAGGACCAGTCCTCTTCAATGTTTTCATAAGCGATATGGATGAAAGACTTGAAGGTTTTTTGAGCAAGTTTGTGGATAATACCAAATTGGGTGGAGACATTGACTCTGTCAAGGGTGGTGAGGCCTTGCAGAGAAATCTGGACAAATTAGAGAACTGGACAATCACCAACAATATGAACCACCAAAAAGAGCAAGTGCTGGATCCTGCACCTGGGAAGAGGCAACCCTGGTTATAAGTTCAGAGTGGGGGATGAGATGCTGGAGAGCAGCCCCACAGAAAACAACTTGGGGGTTTTGATTGACAGCAAGCTGAACGTTAGCCAGCAGTGTGCCTTGGCAGCCAGGAGGGCCGACTGTATCACAGGGTGGTCAAGGGAAGTGATTGTCTTGCTGCTGTCTCTATGCTGGTGTGGCCTCACCTGGAGTACTGTGTGCACTTTTGGGTGCCACAGTATAAGAAAGGCATAAAGGTGTTAGGGAGTGTCCAAAGGAGGACAACAAATAAGGTAAAGGGTCTAGAGGGGAAGACATAGTGAGTGGCTGAAGTCACTTGGACCAATCTAGAGAAGAGCAGGCTGAGGGGAGACCTCATTGCAGTCTACAACTTCATCATAGATTCACAGATTCACAGATTTCTCTAGGTTGGAAGAGACCTCAAGATCATCGAGTCCAACCTCCGACCTAACACTAAGTACTCCACTAAACCATATCCCTAAGCTCTACATCTAAACGTCTTTTAAAGACCTCCAGGGATGGTGACTCCACCACCTCCCTGGGCAGCCCGTTCCAATGCTTAATAACCCGTTCGGTAAAGAAGTACTTCCTAACATCCAACCTAAAACTCCCCTGTCGCAACTTTAGCCCATTCCCCCTCGTCCTGTCACTAGGCACGTGGGAGAATAGACCAACCCCCACCTCTCTACAGCCTCCTTTCAGGTAACTGTAGAGAGCGATGAGGTCGCCCCTGAGCCTCCTCTTCTCCAGGCTGAACAAGCCCAGCTCCCTCAGCCGCTCCTCGTAAGACTTGTTCTCCAGACCCCTCACCAGCTTGGTCGCCCTTCTCTGGACTCGCTCGAGCACGTCCATGTCCTTCCTGTAGCGAGGGGCCCAAAACTGAACACAGTACTCGAGGTGCGGCCTCACCAGAGCCGAGTACAGGGGCACAATCACTTCCCTCGACCTGCTGGCCACACTGCTTCTTATACAGGCCAGGATGCCGTTGGCCTTCTTGGCCACCTGAGCACACTGCTGGCTCATATTCAGCCGACTATCCACCAATACTCCCAGGTCCTTCTCGGCCAGGCAGCTTTCCAGCCACTCATCTCCCAGCCTGTAGCTCTGCTTGGGGTTGTTGCAGCCCAGGTGCAGGACCCGGCACTTGGCCTTGTTGAACTTCATGCAGTTGACCTCAGCCCATCGCTCCAGCCTATCCAGATCCTCCTGCAGAGCCTTCCTGCCCTCGAGCAGATCGACACACGCACTTAGCTTGGTGTCATCTGCAAACTTACTGAGGGTGCACTGGACGCCCTCATCCAGATCATCGATAAAGATATTAAAGAGGACCGGCCCCAGTACCGAGCCCTGGGGGACTCCACTAGTGACCGGCCTCCAACCAGATTTGACTCCATTCACCACAACTCTCTGGGCCCGGCCATCCAGCCAGTTTCTAACCCAGCGAAGCGTACGCCAGTCCAAGCCCCGAGCAGCCAGTTTCTTGAGGAGAATGTTGTGGGGAACGGTGTCAAAAGCCTTACTGAGGTCAAGGTAGACCACGTCCACAGCCTTCCCCTCATCCACCAAGCGCGTCACTTGGTCATAGAAGGAGATCAAATAGAAGAGATCAAATAGAAGGAGATCATGAGGCGGAGTGGAGAGGCAGGCACTGATCTCTTCTTTCTGGTGACCAGCAATAGGGCACAAGGGAATGGCTTGAAGTTGTGACAGGGGAAGTTTAGGCTGGATATCAAGAAAAAGTTCTTCACCAAGAAATTGGTCTGATAATGGAACAGGCTCCCCAGGGAAGCGGTCATGGCACCGAGCCAGACAGAGTTCAAAAAGCATTTGGACAACACTCTTAGACACATGATCTGATTTAACTTTATTTATCTATTTATTTATTTATTTTTGGTGGTCCTCTGGGGACCCAGAATTGGACTGGATGATCCTTGTGCGTCCCTTCCAACTCAGATATTCTATGATTCTGTGACTTCCCACTGGAAGGGCAGTATGAGAGGATGAAAAGTCTTGACTTAGTGTAATAACTGTCCTGCCAAAACTAAATCATCAGGGTATTATCAACATTATTTGTTGCCTAAATCTAAAACATGGCACACAGCAGCCACTACAAAGAAAATTAACTCTCTATCAGCCAAAATCAGGACACCATCCCTAAACAGATACATTTAGAAACTAGAAGGTAAAATGATGCATCACAAAGCCTGCACACTGCAGGCCTCTATTAAGTATTGCTCAGCACAACTGCCAACAACACCCCCCCGCAGACCCACCACTGAGCAACATGTCTTTCCCAGGGAACTCTGGGAAACGGTCTTCAGGGAAAAGGATGATAAAGAGCCACAAGCTGGGATGCAGTAGAACTTTAATGAGTCAAAAGTGGGAAACAAAATTGATAGGGGAGGAGTCCCCAGTGCAGGAAGCACAAGGGGCAGATGAGAGCGTCAACTGTGTGGCCATGGTGGGCATCCCGCCATCTGCCCATCTGCCCACTCCACTGAGGGAGAAGAGACAGAAGGTCCTCTCTAGGATGATGTTGTCAGACCCAGAGCCTAGTGGAGCAGCACTGAGCAACAAGGACACAGGTGGGAAAGGAGAGAGTGGAGGAGGGGTAAGGCAGGCATGGGCTGAGTTTTCCGAGAGCCCAGGCTGGACCCATCCTTACAAAAGGGGTGGTGGGGTAGTTTGGTACCTCTTAACACAGCAAGCCAATGGTCTGTGCCCAGTCCACTACCAACTTTTGGGTCCCTGAGGGTCTTTCTCCAAGGCCATTGCCAGCAGCTTTAGCAGGGGAGACACCTTGTGCCGCAGTAGCGGCTGCCAAAGCCAGAGAGGCCAAAGCCTCCGGAGGAGATGGGCACTCCCTGAGAGCTGAGGATGCTGCCAACGGCAGCGGAGGTGGAGGATCCCACGGCAGTGTTCTGCGGGAAGGAGCTGAGGATGGGGCCGGGCAGGGTCACCACCACGGGAGAGGGCTGGATGAAGACATTGGAGTCCTGGCACTGCCTGACACAGGGCTCATTGCAGCTGTTGGCCAGTGGGGTCGGGCCACAGGGTCCACATGGCAGGCACGGCAGGCACTGGTTGTAGCAGGACATGTCTCTGGGCTAGAGACGCACCTGGTGAGAGAGAGGGCCTGGAGGAGCATGGGGGTGAGAGAGGATCAGCCTGCCAGCCCACCCCAGGAACGCCATGGCACATGCTGTTTTGGGGCCTGGCAGCTGTGAAAGGAGGCCCTCAGTGTTCTTCTTCCCTTTGGCCCCAAAGTCCTTGGCAAGAATATCCAGTTTGACGAAGCCCCCCATCTAGCCCATAGCTTCAGATACACCTCAACCAAGATCCAGCTTCTCTTCATGCCACACCTGCTAAGCCCTTCCCTCTCCCAGAACTAGAGACCCAAAGACCCAGCAGAGTATAAAGGTGCAGGCATGTTCAGAGAAATCCCCAGGGATGAAGAGGAAGAGAAAGATCTTGAGACTCACCTTGATCCCAGAGAGATGGAGGCGAGAGGAGTGGATGAAGAGAGTGATGAGATGGGCCGTCTTTTATACCTCTCCTGCACTGCCCTAGGCTCCTCAATCACTCTATGAAGGCCGTATTTTTCCAGCATACTCACCTCAGATGCAAAATATTTTCGCTAATGGCACAGGTCGTTTTTTGGTTTCACAGATTGTACTTTGGTTTCTGTCAACTCTGTCATTTCATTTCCTCATTTCTGACCTGACCATTTGGCCGCAAAGGCTCCTTTCAAGTACAAGGATAAGAGGTCAAGCATTTCCCCTGGGAGGAACACATCAGTAGGGACAGTATATTAGTCCTAAGTTCTGGAGAGCATGGTACCTGTCCCTGTGGAAATGCATTCACCACAATTAGACCCGCTTAGATAGAAAGCGCACATATCCTCCTTTCTTTGGAGTGCCCTTCTAGAAGCCCGAAAGCTCCTTTACCAAGGGACAAGGAGCATCCTTCTCCTGCTGGCCTGGCTCCCAGCCTACTCCAATAGTCACAGCTCATTGCCTGCATAGGCAGATGGGCTGTACTGCAGCTTTGAAATGCCCAAGTTGTGAGAGTATTGGCCAGAAGGTCATGCTTCAGGGTAATGGCTGTTGGGGCTGCCTGGAGCATGGCACAGCTCGAGCTCGGATTTGCATGGAGCTGCTTGGCCAGAGGGGGATTTGGCATGCATGGTGCTCAGGCCTGCAGACAGCAGGCAATCTGGCTTGGCTTCACGCCAGAAGCGTGGCACGTGGCCAATCCCAAATTAGAGCATGACTTGCCCTGGGCAGGGAGAGTCTCTCCCAGGAAGCTTGCCTGCTGAAGGCATTCCCTTGCCCTCCTGGGGTGTGTTCCAGCTGCCTCCCATGTCTGCAGGGCAGGGAAGAGCTTTGTTCATGCAGCAGGGATGCATTGCCTCCTTGGAGTCTGGGAGATGTTTCTGTAGCCAGGGCCCTTGTGAGCAAGTCCCCTCCCTAAGTATGCCCAGCTGTGTGGCAGTGCCGGTTCCTGCCAGCCCTCGCTTGTTGAGGGGGAGCTTCCTTACCTCCCTAGTGGTGCTGGTTTGTGTTGTTGCCTGAAGAGGGCTTTGGGACATGGCGGAGGAGGCGGGCTGAAGCTCTAATGCTAGGAGAAGGCATATTGCCTGGGACCCAGAGACGAGACCCAGCCAGGGGGGAGATGTTTTCTGCAACCCTTTCTTTCTCTCCACAAAACACTCAAGAGAGCTCCTACACATAGCCCCATCTCTTTAGCCAGGAGGGTGAGGCCTGTGTGTCCCTTCCCTCCCACCGCCCATGTCTGACCCTGCCCTGGGGGCAGATCTACTGAGAGGAGGTCCAGGGGATCCAGGATCAGAGGGTAGTTCAGTCCCCAGTCTGTAGTGCTGCAAGAGCTTGTTCCTCCTCCTGTGCAGGACCTGCCTTTTGTCCTTCTAGAATGCCATGAGGTTCCTGTGGGCTCATTCCTGCAGCCTGTCTAGGTCTCCACTTATGGCAGCCCTGCCCCAGGTTGCTGTCTTCTGCCTAGTTAATGGAAGTGGTAATGGCATCAAGGCAGACAGCTGAAAGTGTTTGCACAGCCTGGATGCCTGGGGAGGCAAAGACCGGTGACTGTTGGATGGAGCCATGAGGGAGGGAGGAGAAAGAAGCTTGTGGAGCATCCTTAATGAACAAGACCTTGGGTTCTCTGCTGAGGATTGCAGCTCCATGAGGAGCAGGGCCTCTTTCTGCAAAACTCATCACCAACCATTCCCTGAAAGTGCACCAAGCCATGTCCTGTCCTCTGCCTGAATGCAACCACTCTGTTGCACTTTTCTGCCCATTCTGATATGATCCTGCTGGGGTATTCTTTTGAACTCTCCTACCAGTAGTAGAAAGTAGCCTGTATGGTACAATAGGCATGTCAGAAATGAGGAAATGAAATGACAGAGTTGACGGAAACTGAAACAGAACCTGTGCCATTAGCTAAGATATTTTGCATTTGAGGTGAGTCTGCTTGAAAATTATGGCCCATGTAGAGTGATTGTGGGCTTGGGGTGGTGCAGGAGACGTATAAAAGCGGCCCCATCTACTCCCTCTCTCATCTAGTCTTCTCGCCTCCATCTCCCTGGGAACGAGGTGAGTCTGAAGCCCTTACTCCACCTCCTCACCCTAGTGGATTTCTTAGCACATGACTCTGACTTGATCCTCTTGGGTCTTGGGGTCACTAGTTATGGGAGAGGTAAGGCAGGTGTGTCGTGGAGAGAAGTTGGGCTTGTCTGAGGTGTTTCTGAAATTACGGGCTAAGCTGGGATCTTCCTGGGCCTGGACATTCTAACCAAGGCTGTTGGGGAGAAAGGGAAGGAGAACGCTGTGAGCCTTATTACACAGCTGCCAGCTCCCCAAATACAATTAGCTATGGCTCTTCGCTGGTGGTCTTGCAGGATGCTCCTCACTCACCCCAATGCTCCTCCAGGCCCTCTCACCCACCAGGTACACTTCCTGCCCCGAGACATGTCCTGCTACAACCAGTGCCTGCCGTGCCTGCCATGTGGACCCTGTGGCCCGACCCCACTGGCCAACAGCTGCAATGAGCCCTGTGTCCAGCAGTGCCAAGACTCCAACGTCTTCATCCAGCCCTCTCCCGTGGTGGTGACCCTGCCCGGCCCCATCCTCAGCTCCTTCCCGCAGAACACCGCCGTGGGATCCTCCACCTCCGCTGCCGTTGGCAACATCCTCAGCTCTCAGGGAGTGCCCATCTCCTCCGGAGGCTTTGGCCTCTCTGGCTTTGGCAGCCGCTACTGCGGCACAAGGTGTCTCCCCTGCTAAAACTGCTGGCAATGGCCCTGGAGAAAGACCCTCAGGGACCCAGAAGTTGGTAGTGGACTGGGCACAGACCATTGGCTTGCTGTGTTAAGAGGTACCAAACTACCCCACCACCCATTTCGTAAGGATGGGTCCAGCCTGGGCTCTCGGAAAACTCAGCCCATGCATGCCTTACCCCTCCTCCACTCTCCCCTTTCCCACCTGTGTCCTTGTTGCTCGGTGCTGCTCCACTAGGCTCTGAGTCCGAGAATGTCAGCCTAGAGAGTACCTTCCGGTCCTTCTCCCTCAGTGGAGTTGGCAGATGGACAGGTGGCGGGATGCCTGCCATGGCCACACAGCTGACGCTCTCATCTGCCCCTTGTGCTTCCTGCACTGGGGCCCCCACTTGGAGCAATCTCTTTTGACTCTAATATTAAAGTTCTTCTGCATCCCACCCTGTGCCTCTGAGTTGTCCTTCCCTGCAGCTGCTCTTCCAGGATGCCTGGGGAGAGAGGTGTTGCTGACTGGTAGTTCTGGGAGCGGGTGGTTGCTGATGCTCATGCTTAGCAATCATTAACACAGGCTTGCATTCAGAATGCTTCTTCACGCATCAGGTCACCGTCTGGATTCTAAATATCTGCTTACTTAGAGCTGGATGGAATTATCCAACGTAATTGAGTGGCTTCTATGCATTTTGGTGTCCACACTGTTTCTTTTCCTCTGATTAGCATAATGGCATGAAGCAAGTAGTAAGTATGGAGGGATGACTATGTCCTTGACAAGGTGGAGGGCACAGCTGCTAAGAAGAAGCCAGGAAATCCCTTCCTAACAACAATACTTCAGAGCTTGCTGTGCTTGGTCAAAGTCTTTCTTGCTACACAGCCTCAAACTGGGTACAATGTTCTAGATGCATTTGGAGGAGTGTTGAGCAGAGTGGGATTGTCACTGCCCTTGAGCTCCTGACTATGCTTCTGCTCATACAGCCCAGGATGTCATTGGTGTCCACAGTGTCTGGGAACACTGCTGGGAGTCACTTCTCTTTGGATGGCTATACTACCCAAACAACTTTTCCTGGGCCAGCTTTTGGTCTGCTGTCATATAAGGGCTGCAAGATAGATGGTGTGGCATGAGGGCTGGCTGGCAGGAAGGCATCTGCCAGACTGGGCTCTGGGTGATCTCAGTGCTGCTTTGGGAGCTTGTGTATGGCCCTTAGATACACTCAGCTAGCACCTGTTTCCCCACAAAGTTTTGCAGGAAGCCTTTGGAACAGATGGAAGGAGTAGGGGAAGGAGGACAAGTACTGCCTATGAACCCATGTTGTGGGTTGACCCTGGCAAACATCTAAGCACTCACCACCCACTCGCTCACACCGCAGCCTCAGCAGGATAGGGGAGAGAGCTGGAAGACCAAGAGTGAGGAAAAACTTCCCAGTTGATATAAATCATGGAGTTATAGAATATCCCAAGTTGGAAGGGACCCATAAGGATCATCGAGTCCAACTCCTGTCACCACACAAGTCTACCCAAAATTTTAGACCATGTGACTAAGTGCACAGTCCAAATGCTTCTTAAACTCCGACAGGCTTGGTGCAGTGACTACTTCCCTGGGGAGCCTACCTCTTCCATAATGTCTAGCCTAATCCTCCCCTGCCTCAGCTTGACGCCATTCCTGCGGGTCCTATCACTGGTGACTAAGGAGAATAGATCGGAATCTGCCCCTCCACTCCCCCTTGTGAGGAAGCTGTAGACTGCGATGAGGTCTCCCATCAGCCTCCTCTTTTCCAGGCTGAACAGGCCAAATGACCTCAGCCATTCCTCATACGTCTTCCCCTCTAGGCCCTTCGCCATCTTCGTCGCCCTCCTCTGGACACTCTCCAACAGTTTTACATCCTTTTTGTACTGTGGTGCCCAGAACTGCACACAGTACTCGAGGTGAGGCCGCATCAGCACAGAGCAGAGCGGGACAATCACTTCCATCGACCGACTAGCGACGCCATGCTTGATGCACCCCAGGATACGGTTGGCCCTCCTGGCTGCCAGAGCACACTGCTGGCTCATATTCAACTTGCTGTCAACCACAGCCCCCAGATCCCTCTCTGCAGGGCTGCTCTCCAGCACCTCATCGCCCAGTCTGTACATATAGCCAGGGTTGCCCCATCCCAGGTGCAGGACCCAGCACTTGCTCTTGTTAAATTTCATGTGGTTGGTGATTGCCCAGCTCTCCGATCTGTCCAGATCTCTCTGCAAGGCCTTTCCACCCTCATCCGAGTCCACAACTCCTCCGAGTTTGGTGTCGTCAGCAAATTTGCTCAAAACACCTTCTAATCCTACATCCAAATGGTTTATAAAAACATTGAAGAGGACTGGCCCTAAAATGGAGCCTTGGGGGACCCCGCTAGTGACCATCTGCCAGCCTGATGTGGCCCCATTTACCACAACCCTTTGAGCCTTGCCCATCAGCCATTTGCTCACCCATCGTATGATGTTTTTGTTTAGCTGTATGCTGGACATTTTGTCCAGTAGGATCCTATGGAAAACTGTGTCAAAAGTTTTGCTGAATTCCAAAAAGATCACATGAGCTGGTTTCCCTTGATCGACTAGATGGGTGATCTTATCATAAAAGGAAATCAGATTTGTTAGGCAGGACCTACCCCTCGTGAACCCATTTTGGCTGGGACCAATGACTGCATTGTCCCCCAGCTGCGCTTCAATAACTTCAAGGATAATCTTCTCCATAATTTTACCAGGCACTGACGTGAGACTGACTGGCCTGTAATTGCTAGGGTCTTCTTTCTTGCCCTTCTTGAAAATTGGTACATTTGCCAGCTTCCAGTCTACTGGGACCTCTCCAGATTCCCAAGACTGTTGAAAAATAATTGAGAGAGGTCCCATGATGATGTCAGCCAGCTCTTTAAGCACCCTGGGAAGAATCCCATCCGGACCCATGGACTTGTATGGATCCAGGTGGAGCAGCAAATCCCGCACACGTTCAGGGTTGGTTGGGAGTTTATCATTCCCACCATCATGGTCCTCCAGCTCAGGGCATCCTGGATCCTGAAGCCCATCATCAGCGTTGAAGACGGAGGCAAAGAAGGCACTAAACGTCTCTGCTTTGCCTATGTCCCTGTCTATGAGGTGACCTTCCCCATCAAGTAGCGGACCTATGTTTATTTTGGTCCTCCTTTTTCTTTTCACATATCTAAAAAACCCTTTTTATTGCCTCCCACAGACCTGGCCAGCTTCAACTCTAATTGTGCTTTGGCCACATGAATTTTCTCCCTACAAACGCAATCAGTGTCCCTGTATTCCTTCCATGTTGCCTGACCCTGCTTCCAGCAGCTGTACATTTTCTTTTTTTTTGCCTAAGCTCCAGTAGAAGATCCCTGGTCAGCCAGGCCAGCCTTCTGCCCCGCCTGCTTGACTTCCGATATTTTGGAATTGCCTGATCCTCTGCTTTTAGGAGGCAGTGCTTAAAGACTGACCAGCACTGATGGACGCCAATGCCTTCAAAAGCAATTTACCAGGGGACCTTGCTAACTACTTCCCTGAGCAGCCTGCTTTCCCATATCCAGGGCTGAAGTTTTGGTGAAAGTTTTCTGTCTGACACCAAAAATTTTAAGCTCAACCACTTCATGGTCACTATGGCCAAGACGGCTGCCAATTGCCACGTCCCCCACAAGACCCTCTCTGTTCTCCAGCAACAGATCTAGGAGGGCACCTTTCCTAGTTGGCTCCCTTCACACCTGCACTAAGAAGTTATCATCTAGGTGTTTTAGGAACCTCCTGGACTTGCTCATGTCGGCCATGTGGTAATCCCAGTTGACGTCTGGCAAGTTGAAGTCCCCCATAAGGACAAGGGGAGTTGATATAGAGGCATCTTTTAGTTCTGCAAAGAATAATTCATCGGCGTTGTCATCCTGGCCGGGTGGTCTGTAATAGATTCCCATGACATCCCCTTTATTTGTTTGTCCCTTAATCCTTAATCAGAGGCTCTTAACTTTGCCATCACCAGCTTGAAGTTCCACACAGTCCAGCCCCTGCTTCACATACATCGCCAGCCCGCCACCTTGCCTACCCTGCCTGTCCCTCCTGAAGAGCATCTGTAACCATCTATTACCTCCTGTAACCATCTGTTGCGACACACCAGCCACAGGACTCATCCCACCAGGTTTTGCTTATGCCGATGATGTAGCTGTGGGATTGGGCCAAGACTTCTAGCTCATCCATTTTATTCCTCATACTGCGTGCGTTTGTGTAGAAGCACTTCAAATGCGCCTCACTGCATGCAGCACCTTGTGAAGCAAAAGTCTCTTAATAAAGACAGCTTAAGAGGGGAATAGTAAACAAAAGAGAAAAAGCAAGTGATGCAAAGACAACGTTTCAGCACCTCCCACCAGCAGACCAATGCCCAGCAAGTCACTGCAGAATGGCTACTTTGGAACAACTGTCCCCTGGTTTGTTGCTGAGCATGATGCGATATGGCATGAAATATCCCTTTGGTCAATTTGGGTCAGCTGTCCTAGCTGTGTCCCCTTCTGAGCACTTCCCATTCTGATGGTTACACATTGCTGGCAAACTAAACTTCACCAAACTGCTCTCTTACTCCCCATCATAAAAGGATGAGAAGGGTGGGAGAAGATACTATAGGGAAAAAAGTCTTCTCACATATGGAGAAAATGACAGTGGAATTCAAAGAAAAAGAAAGAGAAAAACAAGAAAAGATGTGCAGAAGCAAAGAGAAAACAATTATTCTCTCCTCCCCATCAGTATGAAATTTTCAGCCACGTCTTGGGAAGCTAGGCCTCAATAAGTGTAGTGGTTGTAGTGGTTGTTTGGGAGGATAGATGTTTTCTTAATGAGAGCACCCCTTACCCTTTCTCATCTTTCAACTTTTTTTTTTTTTTTTTTGGTTGTGATGACAAGCGGTGTGGAATACCCCTTTGGTTGGTTTAGCTCAGCTGCCCTGGTGATATCTCCTCCCCACCTCTTGCCCACTCCCCGCCTCGGGCCCTTGGGGGGCTTGTAGAGAGTATTGATGACACACAAGTACTGCTCTGTAATAGCCCAAACATTGGTGAGATAGCAATGCTCTTCCAGCTCCAAGTGCAAAGCACAGCACTCTAGGGGCTGCTGTGGGGAAAGTTAACAGTCTAGCACTTGCTAGACCGTTCTCTGGGGTTGCAGAGAGGAAACATAGAAGGCCTTGACGCTGCTCTAAATCATTGGTGTGTCACCTCCACTGTTATAGTCACACAATCAGAACACAGCACCATATTGCCTATGGTGAAGACAATTGCCTCAATCACAGCCAGAGCCAGTACAGCCTGCTTCCCCCACTCCCTCTCCTGGCCTGCTCTGGCGCCATTTTCTGCACGAGCCTCCCCGCCCAGCACAGCTGCCCCCAGAGCAGAAGGAATTGCCGCCCCTCCTCTCGCCTCTCTCCCTCTCCCCTGCTGCCCCTTCCCAGGAACCTGTGTGGCTGCTGCCCTCCCAGGGTCTCCTGCAGCTCTGGCTCCTCGCTGGAGGCCAGCAGTGGCCACATGCCACCTTCAGCAGGATGCGCACTGAGGCCGAGATGGCAAGGCAGGACAGAGAGGCAGCAGAGCTGGGCCTGATGGCCAGGGGCCCTGCAGAACTCATGGGCACCTCTCTCACATGTGAGTGACTGTGCTTTCCCAAGGGGCCCTACTGCACAGGGCCTCACCCTTTGGGAAATGTTAATGGTCCCAATGTGCCCAACACACCCCCAAACGTCTCCAGAGCAATAGTGTCGGTCCCAACAGCTGGTGTCTGGAGTGTCTGCAGGGGAAGGAAAACTCAGAGGCGCAGGCTGGGATGCAGCAGAACTTTAATATTAGAGTCAAAAGAAGGAAATGAGGTTGCTTTGAGAGGAGGCTCCAGTGCAGGAAGCACCAGGGGCAGATGAGAGCGTGCTCTATGTGGCCTTGGTGGGCATCCCGCCAGCTGTCCATCTACCCACTCCACTGAGGGAGAAGGGCCAGAAGGTCCTCTCTAGGCTGACGTTGTTGGACTCAGAGCCTAGTGGAACAGTGCTACACAGTAAGGACACAGGTGGGAAAGGAGAGAGTGCAAAACGAGAAAGGCAGACATGGTCTGTACTTTCTGAGATCCCAGGGTGGCCCCATCCTTTTGCAAAGGGTTTTTGGGTTAGTTTGGCCCCTCTGAACAGAAGAACCGATGGTCTGTGCCCAGTCCACTACCAACTTTTGGGTCCCTGAGGGTCTTTCTCCAAGGCCATCGCCAGCAGCTTTAGCAAGGGAGGCACCTCCTACCGCAGTAGCGGCTGCCAAAGCCAGAGAGGCCAAAGCCCCCGGAGGAGATGGGCACTCCCTGAGAGCTGAGGATGCTGCCAACGGCAGCGGAGGTGGAGGATCCCACGGCGGTGTTCTGCGGGAAGGAGCTGAGGATGGGGCCGGGCAGGGTCACCACCACGGGAGAGGGCTGGATGACGACAGTGGAGTCCTGGCACTGCTGGACACAGGGCTCATTGCAGCTGTTGGCCAGTGGGGTCGGGCCACAGGGTCCACATGGCAGGCACGGCAGGCACTGGTTGTAGCAGGACATGTCTCGGGACAGGAGGTGCACCTGGTGGGAGGGAAGGCCCGGAGGATCATGGAGGTGAGTGAGGATCAGCCTGCCAGCCTACCTCAGAAGAGTCAGGGCTAATTGTGTTTGGGGAACTGTCAGCTGTCTAAGAAGGCTCCTCATTCCCTTTGGCCCCAACGGTATTGACAAGAATGTCCAGGCCCATAAAGCTCCCCATCTAGCCCATAGCTTTGGAAACACCTTAGTCTAGACTCCGCTTTTCTCCATGACACACCTGTACCGCTCTCGTGACTCAACAGAGGATGAAGGCACAGTCATTCACAAAGAAATCCCCACGGACACTGAGGACAATAAAAGGGCTTCCGACTCACCTCTTTCACAGGGAGATGGAGGCAGGAGGAGTGGATGAGAGTGTGAGGAGATGGGGCCTCTTTTATACCTCTCCTGCATCGCCCCAGGCCCACAGTCACTCTACGCAGGCTGTAATTTTCCATCAGACTCACCTCAAATGCAAAATAGCCTTCCTAATGGCACAGGTTGTGCTTTGGTTTCCGTCAACTCTGCCATTTCATTTCCTCATTTCAGATTTGCCCAATTGGCATCAGAATCTCCTTTTAAGTACCAAGATGAGAGGTCAAGCATTTCCCTGGGCGGGAACACGTCGGTAGGGCAGCAGATGAGTCCTAAGTGCTGGAGGGTGTATTGGGTTTCCGTGGCAAGGTTTTGGTAACGGGGTTCTGCAGGGGTGGCCTCTGTGAGAAATGTCCAGAAGCTGCCCATGAGCTGCCTGTGGACCTCCTCTGAGCAGATCTGCCCCCAGGGCAGGGTCAGACATGGACGGTGGGAGGGAAGGGACACACAGGCTTCACCCTCCTGGCTAAAGAGATGGGGCTGTGTGTAGGAGCTCTCCTGAGTGCTTTCTGGTTGGAAAGAAAGGGTTGCAGAAAACATCCCTCCTGGCTAGGTCCCAGGCAATAAGTCTTCCAGCATTAGAGCTTCAGCACGCTTCCTCTGCCACGTCCCAAAGCCCTCCTCAGGCAACAGCACAAGCCAGCACCACTTGGGGGGGCAAGGAAGGTTCCCCTCATCTAGCGAGGGCTGGCAGGAACCAGCACTGCCACACAGCTGGACATGCTCAGGGAGGGGACTTGCTCACAAGGGCCCTGGCTACAGAAACATCTCCCAGACTCCACCAAGGAGGCAATGCATCCCTGCTGCATGAGCAAAGCTCTTCCCTGCCCTGCAGACATGGGAGGCAGCTGGGGCACACCCCAGGGAGGCAAGGGAATGCCTTCAGCAGGCAAGCTTCCTGGGAGAGACTCTCCCTGCCCAGGACAAGTCATGCTCTAATTTGGGATTGGTCACGTGCCACTCTTTTGGCGTGAGGCCAAGCCAGAGTGCCTGCTGTCTGCAGGCCTGAGCATCATGCAAGCTAAATCCCCCTCTGGCCAAGCAGCTCCATGCGAATCCAAGCTCAAGCTGTGCCATGCTCCAGGCAGCCCCAACAGCCATCACCCTGCAGCATGACCTTCTCACAAGTACTCTCATAGCTCAGGCAGCTCACAGGATTGCAGGCATGTTTTGCACAACAGGGCATGTCTTTGGGTGCGCTGCTGGTCAGGGAATGAGTCTGGCCAAAGTGCTTGGTATGGCAAGGAGAGTGGTGGAGCAAGACACTGTCCCTGTGAACAATTCCTCTGGTTTTTGGCTCAGGAGAGCAACCTTTGCCTTCCTCACAGCAGCTGACAACATGGGTTGCCTGAAGAGCCCAGGAGACAGCCACAAGAGGGAACAAGGTCAAACAAGCAGACAACATGTCACCCCAGAAGGAGCAGCCTTGTGCCAGGGCATTTCAAAACTGCAGCACAGCCCATCTGCCTATGCAGGCAATGAGCTGTGACTGGTGGAGCAGTCTGGGAGCCAGGCCAAGTGGTAGAAGGATGTGCTGTGTCCTCAGGCCAGGGAGGCTTTGGTCATCCAGGAGGGCACTGCATAGGCAGCAGGATATATATGCAGGACCCCTCCAGCACTTGGGACTCATCTTCTACCCCTTCTGACCTACTCTATGGCGGTTTTACTCAGCTGGGCAGCTGAGCTCCATCACAACTGCTATCTATTCCCCCTCCTCAAAGGGAAAGGGGGAGGAAATGCGATGAAAAGGGATCAAGGGTTGAGATAAGGACAGAGAGATCAATCACCAATTATTGTCATGGACAAGACAGATTCAGAATAGGGAGAATAATGTAATTAATTACCTATTACTAACAAGCTAGAGCAGTGAGAAACTAAAAACAAACTAAAAACAACCTCCCCTGCCACCCTCTTCTATGTTCTTCCCCCAGGTGGCGCAGGGGAACATGCCCTGGGGTCTGTGGTCAGTCCATAAAACTTCGACTCTGCCCCTCCTTCACAGTAACTCCCTGCACTTGTTCCAAATTAGGGTCCCTCCCACAGGATTTATTCCTTCCCAAATTGATCCTGCATGGGCTTCTCACAGGCAGCAGCTCTTTAAGAACTGCTGCAAATATGGGTCCGTACCACGGGGTCCATCTGTCAGGAGCAAACTGCTCCGACATGGTTTCCCCCATGGGCGGCAGCTCCCCCCAGAACCCCTGCTCCTGCGTGGGCTCCTGTCCACGGGCTGCAGCTCTGGCCCAGGGCCTGCACCACTGTGGTCCTCTCCATGGGCCACAGCCTCCTTCAGGCAAGATCCACCTGCTCCGCTGGGGAATCCTCCATGGGCTGCAGTGTGGAGATGTGCTCCACCGTGCTACCCATGGACTGCAGGGGGACAGCCTGCTCCACCAGAGGCCTCTCCACGGGCCGCAGGGGAACTTCTGATTGAATGGAGTCAAATCCAGCTGTTGACCGGTCACGAGTGATGTTCCCCAGGGTTGTCGGTGTTGGGGCCCATCCTCTTTAATATCTTTGTTTATAAAGACATCGTAGCCCTGGAGTGTGTCCAGAGAAGGGCTACAAAGCTGGTGAAGGGTCTGGAGCACAAGTCCTGGGAGGAGCAGCTGAGGGAAGTGGGGTTGTTTAGTCTGGAGAAGAGGAGGCTCAGGGGAGACGTTACTGCCCTCTACAACTACCTGAAAGGAGCTGGGGGTCAGCCTCTTCTTACAGATAACTTGTGATAGGACTAGAGGGAATGGCCTCAGGTTGCGCCAGTGGAGGTTCAGGTTGGAAATGAGGAGAAATTTCTTCTCAGGAAGAGTAGTTAGGTATTGGAAGGGGTTGCCCAGAGCGGTGGTGGAGTCATCATCCCAGGGGGTGTCTAAAGAAAGATTGGCTGTGGTACTTGGGGACATGCTTTAGTGGATGATATTGGTGATAGGGGGATGCTTGGACCAGATGATCTTGGAGGTCTTTTCCAACCTTAATGATTCCATGATTCTATGATTCTGCTTTAGGACCTGGAGCACCTCCTCCCTCTCCTTCTTCACCAACCTTGGTGTCTGCAGGGCTGTTTCTCACTCCTCGCTGTCCCAGCTGCTGTTGTGCAGGAGTAGTTTTCCTTTTCTTAATTCTGTTCTCACACAGCCCAAAAAAACATTGCATATTGGTTTGGCTCTGGACAGCAGCAGGCCACTTTGGAGCCAGCTGAAACTGGCTCTTATCTAACATGGGGCAGCTTCTGGGTCTGTTCAGCGTTGAGGAAAGAAGAATGAGAGGGGATCTTAATAATGTTTACAAATATCTTAAGTGTGGGAGGCGGAGGGATTTGGCCAACCACTTTTCAGCGGTTTGTGGGGACAGGACAAGGGGCAATGGCCAAAAAAATGATCACAGGAAGTTCCGCACCAACATGCGAAAGAACTTTTTCACGGTAAGGGTGATGGAACACTGGAATAGCCAGGCCAGGGTGGTTATGGAGTCTCCTTCTCTGGAGATATTCAAGTCCCGTTTGGACGCTTACATGGGCAACCTGCTCTAGGGAACCTGCTCTGGCAGGGGGGTTGGAACCGGTGATCTCTTGAGGACCCTTCCAACCCCTACAGTTCTGTGATTCTGTGACACCTCTGACAGAGACCACCCCTGCAGAACCCCGTTACCAAAACCTTGCCAAGGAAACCCAATACACCCTCCAGCACTTAGGACTCATCTGCTGCCCTACTGACGTGTTCCCGCCCAGGGAAATGCTTGACCTCTCATCTTGGTACTTAAAAGGAGATTCTGATGCCAACTGGGCAAATCTGAAATGAGGAAATGAAATGGCAGAGTTGACGGAAACCAAAGCACAACCTGTGCCATTAGGAAGGCTATTTTGCATTTGAGGTGAGTCTGATGGAAAATTACAGCCTGCGTAGAGTGACTATGGGCCTGGGGCGATGCAGGAGAGGTATAAAAGAGGCCCCATCTCCTCACTCTCTTCATCCACTCCTCTCTCCTGCATCTCCCTGGGAACAAGGTGAGTCTTAAGGCCTTTCTCCTCCTTTTCATCCCTGGGGAGTTCTCATAACATGCCTGCACCTTCCTCCTCTGCTGGGTTTTCGGGTTGCTAGTCATGGGCGATGGAAGGGGTCAGGAGATGTGTCATGAAGTGAAGCTGTGGCTTGGCTGACGTACGTCCCGAGATATGGGCTTGGTGGGGAGCTCCTTTGGCCTGAAAGTTCTTGCCAACACTGTTGGGAACAAAGGGAAGGAGATGGCTGTGGGCCTCCTTAGACATCTGCCGGCTCCCCAAACAGCATGTGCCATTGCTATCCAGTGGTGTGCTGGCAGACTGCTCCTGTCTCACCAACATTCTCCTCTGGGGCCTCCCTCCCACAAGGTGCACGTCCTGCCCCGAGACATGTCCTGCTACAACCAGTGCCTGCCGTGCCTGCCATGTGGACCCTGTGGCCCGACCCCGCTGGCCAACAGCTGCAATGAGCCCTGTGTCCAGCAGTGCCAGGACTCCAACGTCTTCATCCAGCCCTCTCCCGTGGTGGTGACCCTGCCCGGCCCCATCCTCAGCTCCTTCCCGCAGAACACCGCCGTGGGATCCTCCACCTCCGCTGCTGTTGGCAGCATCCTCAGCTCTCAGGGAGTGCCCATCTCCTCTGGGGGCTTTGGCCGCTCTGGCTTTGGCAGCCGCTCCTGCGGCGCAAGGTGTCTCCCGTGCTAAAACTGCTGGCAATGGCCCTGGAGAAAAACCCCCAGGGACCCAGATGTTGGCAGCGGATAGGGCACAGAGCATAGGCTTCTTATGTTCAGGGTGGCCAAACCTCCCCATCACCCCTTGGAAGAAGATGGGTCTCTCGGAGAGCACGGCCCATGTCTGCCTTTCCCCTCCTCCACTCTCTCCTTTCCCACCAATGTCCTTGTTACTCAGCACGGTTCCACTGTGTTCTGAGTCCCACAACGTCATCATTGAGAGGACATGCTGACCCTTCTCCCTCAGTGGAGCAGACAGGTGGTTAAATGGTGGCATGCCCACCAAGGCCACACAGCTCATGCTCTCGTCTGCCCCTGGTGCTTCCTGCACTGGGGCTTCCTCTCGGAGCAACCTCTTTTCCATCTTTTGACTCGAATATTAAAGTTCTGCTGCATCTCAGCCTTCGCCTCTGAGTTGTCCTTCCCCTGCAGCTACTCTTCCAGGGTGCCTGGGGAGAGAGGTGTTGCTGACTGGTAGTTCTGGGAGCGGGTGGTTGCTGATGCTCATGCTTAGCAATCATTAACACAGGCTTGCATTCAGAATGCTTCTTCACGCATCAGGTCACCGTCTGGATTCTAAATATCTGCTTACTTAGAGCTGGATGGAATTATCCAATGTAGTTGAGTGGCCTCTGTGCATTTTGGTGTGCACACTGTTGCTTCTTCTCTGATTAGCACAACAGCATGAAGCAAGTAGTAAAGAACGAGGGATGACTACGTCCTTGACAAGGTGGAGGGCATAGCTGCCCAGGAGGAGCCAGGAAAACCCTTCCTAACAACAACACTGCAGAACTTGCTGTGCTTGGTCAAAATCTTTCCTGCTACAGAGCCCAAAACTGGACACAGTGTTCTAGATGCATTTGGAGGAGTGTTGAGCGGAGTGGGATTGTCACTGCCCTCAATGACACCAAACTCTGTGGTGCAGTTGATAGAAGGAAGAGGTGCCATTCAAAGGGACCTCCACAGGCTGGGGAAGTGGGCCTATGTGAACCGCATGAGGTTCAACAAGTCCAACTGCAAGGTGCTGCACCTGGCTCAGGGCAGTCCCACACAGGAGTACAGACAGGGAGAAGAACTCATCAAGAGCAGCTGTGTGGAGAGAGACTTGGAGAGAGACTTTATCCTGCTCTGCCCTCGTGAGGCCACATTTGGAGTAGTGAGTCCAGGTCTGGGGCCCCCGGCACAAGAAAGATGTGGACTTCTTAGAGCGAGTCCAGAGTAGGGTAAAATATGATCAGACAGCTGGAGCGCCTCTCCTATGAAGAAAGGCTGAGAGAGCTCGAGATGTTCAGCCTGGAGAAGAGATGACTCCTGGGAGACTTCATTGTAACCTTTCAGTACTTAAAGGGGTCTCAGAAAAAAAGATTGAGAAGGACTCTTTACTTGGGTAGAACATGATAGGGCAAGGGGGAATGGTCTTAAACTAAAAGAGGACAGATTTAGACTAGACCTTAAGAGGAATTTCTTCACTGTAAGAGTAGTGAGGCACTGGAACAGGTTGCCAAGAGACGTTGTGGATGCCCCATTGCTGGAGGAGTCCAAGGCCATTCTGGATGGGGCCTTGGCCAATCTGATACAGCAAGTGGCATCCCTGTCTGTGGCAGGGGGCTTGGAGTTAGATGATCATTAAAGTCCCTTCCAACCTGAGCCCTTCCATGATTCTGTAATTCTATGATTCTTGAGCTCCTGACTATGCTTCTGCTCACACAGCCCGGGATGTCATTGGTGTCCTCGATGTCTGGGAACAGTGCTGGGAGTCACTTCTCTTTGGATGGGTTTACCACCCAAGCAACTTTTCCTGGACCAGCTTTCGGTCTGCTGCAATAGAGGGGCTGCAAGATAGATGATGTGGTGTGAGGGCAGGCTGGCAGGAAGACATCTGCCAGACTGGGCTCTGGGTGCCTGCGGTGCTGCTTTGGGGAGCTTGTGGACGGCCCTTAGAGACACTCAGAAAGCACCTGCTGTCTCTCCTCCTGCCCTCAGTCTCTCCCTGCCTCCCTCTTCCCCACAAGGTTTTGCAGGAAGCCCAGGGAACAGACGGAAGGAGTAGGGGGAGGACTGTGTGGTGGGTTGACCCTGGCAAGCATCTAAGCACCCACCATGCACTCGCTCACGCTGCAGCTGCAGCAGGACAGGGGAAAGAGTTGGAAGACGAAGAGACAGGAAAACTCCCCGGCTGATATAATGACATTTTAAGGAGGGAATGGGAAAAAGAAGCCCAGCAAGTCTCTGCAGGATGGCTACTTTGGAAGAACTGTCCCGCTGTTTTCTTGCCAAGCATGATGCTCTATGGTATGCAATATCATTGCATGGAAGGAGTAGGGGGAGGAGGACATGCACTGCCTGTGAGCCTGTCTGGTGGGCTGACCCCCAGCAAGGATCTAAACACCCACCACCCACTCGCTCACACCACAGCCACAGTAGGATAGGAGTGGCAGTTGCAAGACCAAGAGACAGAAAAACTTCCCAGTCAATATAATGACATTTTAAGAAGGGAATGAGAAGAAAAGAGAAAAAGATAATGACGTAAAGGCTGTGACTGACCACCTTTCACCAGCAGACCAATGCCAAGGAAGTCTCTGCAGAACAGCAAGTTTGGAAGAACTGTGCAGCCGTTTTGTTGCCGAGCATGATGCTCTATGGTATGCAATATCCCTTTGGCAAATTCGGGTCAGCTGTCCTGACTGTGTCCCCTCCTGAAAACTTCCCCAACCCTAGCCTGCTCTGTGAAAGTGCAGAGACGGAAACATAGAAGGCCTTGATGCTGAGCTAAATCGTTGGTGCGTCACCTCCACTGTTTTAGCCACACAATCAGAACACAGCACCATATTGCCTATGGTGAAGACAATTGCCTCAATCACAGCCAGAGCCAGTACAGCCTGCTTCCCCCACTCCCTCTCCTGGCCTGCTCTGGCGCCATTTTCTGCACAAGCCTCCCCGCCCAGCACAGCTGCCCCCAGAGCAGAAGGAATTGCCGCCCCTCCTCTCGCCTCTCTCCCTCTCCCCTGCTGCCCCTTCCCAGGAACCTGTGTGGCTGCTGCCCTCCCAGGGCCCCCTGCAGCTCTGGCTCCTCGCTGGAGGTCAGCAGTGGCCACATGCCGCCTTCAGCAGGATGTGCGCTGAGGCCGAGATGGCAAGGCAGGACAGAGAGGCAGCAAAGCTGGGCCTGATGGCCAGCGGCCCTGCAGAACTCATGGGCACCTCTCTCACGTGTGAGTGACAGTGCTTTCCCAAGGGGCCCTACTGCACAGGGCCTTACGCTTGGGGAAGTGAATGGACCCATGTGCCCAATACTCCCACCAAAGTCCCCAGAGGAACAGCATTGGTCCTGACAGCAGGTGTCTGGAGCGTCTGCAGGGGAAGGACAACTCAGAGGCACAGGCTAGGATGCAGCAAAACTTTAATATTCGAGTCAAAAGATGGAAAAGAGGTTGCTCCGAGAGGAAGCCCCAGTGCAGGAAGCACCAGGGGCAGATGAGAGCATGGGCTGTGTGGCCATGGTGGGCATCCTGCCAGATGTCTATATGCCCACTCCACTGAGGGAGACAGGACAGAAGATCCTCTCTATGATGAAATTGTGGGATTCAGGGTCCAGAGAAGTTGCGGTGAGCAACAAGGGCACAGGCGGGAAAGGAGAGAGTGGAGAAGGGATAAGGCAGACATGGGCCATGCTCTCCAAGAGACCCATCTTCTTCCAAGGGGTGATGGGGAGGCTTGGTCACCCTGAACACAAGAAGCCTATGCTCTGTGCCCAGTCCGCTACCAAAGTCTGGGTCTCTGGGGGTCTTTCTCCAGAGCCAATGCCAGCAGCTTTAGCACGGGAAGCACCTCCTGCCACAGTAGCGGCTGCCAAAGCCAGAGAGGCCAAAGCCCCCGGAGGAGATGGGCACTCCCTGAGAGCTGAGGATGCTGCCAACGGCAGCGGAGGTGGAGGATCCCACGGCGGTGTTCTGCGGGAAGGAGCTGAGGATGGGGCCGGGCAGGGTCACCACCACGGGAGAGGGCTGGATGAAGACGTTGGAGTCCTGGCACTGCTGGACACAGGGCTCATTGCAGCTGTTGGCCAGCGGGGTCGGGCCACAGGGTCCACATGGCAGACACGGCAGGCACTGGTTGTAGCAGGACATGTCTCGGGGCAGGACGTGCACCTTGTGGGAGGGAGGCCCCAGAGGAGAATGTTGGTGAGAGAGGAGCAGTCTGCCAGCACACCACTGGATAGCAATGGCACATGCTGTTTGGGGAGCCGGCAGATGTCTAAGGAGGCCCACAGCCATCTCCTTCCCTTTGTTCCCAACAGTGTTGGCAAGAACTTTCAGGCCAAAGGAGCTCCCCACCAAGCCCATATCTCGGGACGTACGTCAGCCAAGCCACAGCTTCACTTCATGACACATCTCCTGACCCCTTCCATCGCCCATGACTAGCAACCCGAAAACCCAGCAGAGGAGGAAGGTGCAGGCATGTTATGAGAACTCCCCAGGGATGAAAAGGAGGAGAAAGGCCTTCAGACTCACCTTGTTCCCAGGGAGATGCAGGAGAGAGGAGTGGATGAAGAGAGTGAGGAGATGGGGCCTCTTTTATACCTCTCCTGCATCGCCCCAGGCCCACAGTCACTCTACGCAGGCTGTAATTTTCCATCAGACTCACCTCAAATGCAAAATAGCCTTCCTAATGGCACAGGTTGTGCTTTGGTTTCCGTCAACTCTGCCATTTCATTTCCTCATTTCAGATTTGCCCAATTGGCATCAGAATCTCCTTTTAAGTACCAAGATGAGAGGTCAAGCATTTCCCTGGGCGGGAACACGTCAGTAGGGCAGCAGATGAGTCCTAAGTGCTGGAGGGTGTATTGGGTTTCCGTGGCAAGGTTTTGGTAACGGGGTTCTGCAGGGGTGGCCTCTGTGAGAAATGTCCAGAAGCTGCCCATGAGCTGCCTGTGGACCTCCTCTGAGCAGATCTGCCCCCAGGGCAGGGTCAGACATGGACGGTGGGAGGGAAGGGACACACAGGCTTCACCCTCCTGGCTAAAGAGATGGGGCTGTGTGTAGGAGCTCTCCTGAGTGCTTTCTGGTTGGAAAGAAAGGGTTGCAGAAAACATCCCTCCTGGCTAGGTCCCAGGCAATAAGTCTTCCAGCATTAGAGCTTCAGCACGCTTCCTCTGCCACGTCCCAAAGCCCTCCTCAGGCAACAGCACAAGCCAGCACCACTTGGGGGGGCAAGGAAGGTTCCCCTCATCTAGCGAGGGCTGGCAGGAACCAGCACTGCCACACAGCTGGACATGCTCAGGGAGGGGACTTGCTCACAAGGGCCCTGGCTACAGAAACATCTCCCAGACTCCACCAAGGAGGCAATGCATCCCTGCTGCATGAGCAAAGCTCTTCCCTGCCCTGCAGACATGGGAGGCAGCTGGGGCACACCCCAGGGAGGCAAGGGAATGCCTTCAGCAGGCAAGCTTCCTGGGAGAGACTCTCCCTGCCCAGGACAAGTCATGCTCTAATTTGGGATTGGTCACATGCCACGCTTTTGGCGTGAGGCCAAGCCAGAGTGCCTGCTGTCTGCAGGCCTGAGCATCATGCAAGCTAAATCCCCCTCTGGCCAAGCAGCTCCATGCGAATCCAAGCTCAAGCTGTGCCATGCTCCAGGCAGCCCCAACAGCCATCACCCTGCAGCATGACCTTCTCACAAGTACTCTCATAGCTCAGGCAGCTCACAGGATTGCAGGCATGTTTTGCACAACAGGGCATGTCTTTGGGTGCGCTGCTGGTCAGGGAATGAGTCTGGCCAAAGTGCTTGGTATGGCAAGGAGAGTGGTGGAGCAAGACACTGTCCCTGTGAACAATTCCTCTGGTTTTTGGCTCAGGAGAGCAACCTTTGCCTTCCTCACAGCAGCTGACAACATGGGTTGCCTGAAGAGCCCAGGAGACAGCCACAAGAGGGAACAAGGTCAAACAAGCAGACAACATGTCACCCCAGAAGGAGCAGCCTTGTGCCAGGGCATTTCAAAACTGCAGCACAGCCCATCTGCCTATGCAGGCAATGAGCTGTGACTGGTGGAGCAGTCTGGGAGCCAGGCCAAGTGGTAGAAGGATGTGCTGTGTCCTCAGGCCAGGGAGGCTTTGGTCATCCAGGAGGGCACTGCATAGGCAGCAGGATATATATGCAGGACCCCTCCAGCACTTGGGACTCATCTTCTACCCCTTCTGACCTACTCTATGGCGGTTTTACTCAGCTGGGCAGCTGAGCTCCATCACAACTGCTATCTATTCCCCCTCCTCAAAGGGAAAGGGGGAGGAAATGCGATGAAAAGGGATCAAGGGTTGAGATAAGGACAGAGAGATCAATCACCAATTATTGCCATGGACAAGACAGATTCAGAATAGGGAGATTAATGTAATTAATTACCTATTACTAACAAGCTAGAGCAGTGAGAAACTAAAAACAAACTAAAAACAACCTCCCCTGCCACCCTCTTCTATGTTCTTCCCCCAGGTGGCGCAGGGGAACATGCCCTGGGGTCTGTGGTCAGTCCATAAAACTTCGACTCTGCCCCTCCTTCACAGTAACTCCCTGCACTTGTTCCAAATTAGGGTCCCTCCCACAGGATTTATTCCTTCCCAAATTGATCCTGCATGGGCTTCTCACAGGCAGCAGCTCTTTAAGAACTGCTGCAAATATGGGTCCGTACCACGGGGTCCATCTGTCAGGAGCAAACTGCTCCAACACGGGTTCCCCCATGGGCGGCAGCTCCCCCCAGAACCCCTGCTCCTGCGTGGGCTCCTGTCCACGGGCTGCAGCTCTGGCCCAGGGCCTGCACCACTGTGGTCCTCTCCATGGGCCACAGCCTCCTTCAGGCAAGATCCACCTGCTCCGCTGGGGAATCCTCCATGGGCTGCAGTGTGGAGATGTGCTCCACCGTGCTACCCATGGACTGCAGGGGGACAGCCTGCTCCACCAGAGGCCTCTCCACGGGCCGCAGGGGAACTTCTGATTGAATGGAGTCAAATCCAGCTGTTGGCCTTTCACGAGTGGTGTTCCCCAGGGTTGTCGGTGTTGGGGCCCATCCTCTTTAATATCTTTGTTTATAAAGACATCGTAGCCCTGGAGTGTGTCCAGAGAAGGGCTACAAAGCTGGTGAAGGGTCTGGAGCACAAGTCCTGGGAGGAGCAGCTGAGGGAAGTGGGGTTGTTTAGTCTGGAGAAGAGGAGGCTCAGGGGAGACATTACTGCCCTCTACAACTACCTGAAAGGAGCTGGGGGTCGGCCTCTTCTCACAGATAACTTGTGATAGGACTAGAGGGAATGGCCTCAGGTTGCGCCAGTGGAGGTTCAGGTTGGAAATGAGGAGAAATTTCTTCTCAGGAAGAGTAGTTAGGTATTGGAAGGGGTTGCCCAGAGCGGTGGTGGAGTCATCATCCCAGGGGGTGTCTAAAGAAAGATTGGCTGTGGTACTTGGGGACATGCTTTAGTGGATGATATTGGTGATAGGGGGATGCTTGGACCAGATGATCTTGGAGGTCTTTTCCAACCTTAATGATTCCATGATTCTATGATTCTGCTTTAGGACCTGGAGCACCTCCTCCCTCTCCTTCTTCACCAACCTTGGTGTCTGCAGGGCTGTTTCTCACTCCTCGCTGTCCCAGCTGCTGTTGTGCAGGAGTAGTTTTCCTTTTCTTAATTCTGTTCTCACACAGCCCAAAAAAACATTGCATATTGGTTTGGCTCTGGACAGCAGCAGGCCACTTTGGAGCCAGCTGAAACTGGCTCTTATCTAACATGGGGCAGCTTCTGGGTCTGTTCAGCGTTGAGGAAAGAAGAATGAGAGGGGATCTTAATAATGTTTACAAATATCTTAAGTGTGGGAGGCGGAGGGATTTGGCCAACCACTTTTCAGCGGTTCGTGGGGACAGGACAAGGGGCAATGGCCAAAAAAATGATCACAGGAAGTTCCGCACCAACATGCGAAAGAACTTTTTCACGGTAAGGGTGATGGAACACTGGAATAGCCAGGCCAGGGTGGTTATGGAGTCTCCTTCTCTGGAGATATTCAAGTCCCGTTTGGACGCTTACATGGGCAACCTGCTCTAGGGAACCTGCTCTGGCAGGGGGGTTGGAACCGGTGATCTCTTGAGGACCCTTCCAACCCCTACAGTTCTGTGATTCTGTGACACCTCTGACAGAGACCACCCCTGCAGAACCCCGTTACCAAAACCTTGCCAAGGAAACCCAATACACCCTCCAGCACTTAGGACCCATCTGCTGCCCTACTGACGTGTTCCCGCCCAGGGAAATGCTTGACCTCTCATCTTGGTACTTAAAAGGAGATTCTGATGCCAACTGGGCAAATCTGAAATGAGGAAATGAAATGGCAGAGTTGACGGAAACCAAAGCACAACCTGTGCCATTAGGAAGGCTATTTTGCATTTGAGGTGAGTCTGATGGAAAATTACAGCCTGCGTAGAGTGACTGTGGGCCCGGGGCGATGCAGGAGAGGTATAAAAGAGGCCCCATCTCCTCACTCTCTTCATCCACTCCTCTCTCCTGCATCTCCCTGGGAACAAGGTGAGTCTTAAGGCCTTTCTCCTCCTTTTCATCCCTGGGGAGTTCTCATAACATGCCTGCACCTTCCTCCTCTGCTGGGTTTTCGGGTTGCTAGTCATGGGCGATGGAAGGGGTCAGGAGATGTGTCATGAAGTGAAGCTGTGGCTTGGCTGACGTACGTCCCGAGATATGGGCTTGGTGGGGAGCTCCTTTGGCCTGAAAGTTCTTGCCAACACTGTTGGGAACAAAGGGAAGGAGATGGCTGTGGGCCTCCTTAGACATCTGCCGGCTCCCCAAACAGCATGTGCCATTGCTATCCAGTGGTGTGCTGGCAGACTGCTCCTCTCTCACCAACATTCTCCTTTGGGGCCTCCCTCCCACAAGGTGCACGTCCTGCCCCGAGACATGTCCTGCTACAACCAGTGCCTGCCGTGCCTGCCATGTGGACCCTGTGGCCCGACCCCGCTGGCCAACAGCTGCAATGAGCCCTGTGTCCAGCAGTGCCAGGACTCCACTGTCGTCATCCAGCCCTCTCCTGTGGTGGTGACCCTGCCCGGCCCCATCCTCAGCTCCTTCCCGCAGAACACCGCCGTGGGATCCTCCACCTCCGCTGCCGTTGGCAGCATCCTCAGCTCTCAGGGAGTGCCCATCTCCTCCGGGGGCTTTGGCCGCTCTGGCTTTGGCAGCCGCTCCTGCGGCACAAGGTGTCTCCCGTGCTAAAACTGCTGGCAATGGCCCTGGAGAAAAACCCCCAGGGACCCAGATGTTGGCAGCGGATAGGGCACAGAGCATAGGCTTCTTATGTTCAGGGTGGCCAAACCTCCCCATCACCCCTTGGAAGAAGATGGGTCTCTCGGAGAGCACGGCCCATGTCTGCCTTTCCCCTCCTCCACTCTCTCCTTTCCCACCAATGTCCTTGTTACTCAGCACGGTTCCACTGTGTTCTGAGTCCCACAACGTCATCATTGAGAGGACATGCTGACCCTTCTCCCTCAGTGGAGCAGACAGGTGGTTAAATGGTGGCATGCCCACCAAGGCCACACAGCTCATGCTCTCGTCTGCCCCTGGTGCTTCCTGCACTGGGGCTTCCTCTCGGAGCAACCTCTTTTCCATCTTTTGACTCGAATATTAAAGTTCTGCTGCATCTCAGCCTTCGCCTCTGAGTTGTCCTTCCCCTGCAGCTACTCTTCCAGGGTGCCTGGGGAGAGAGGTGTTGCTGACTGGTAGTTCTGGGAGCGGGTGGTTGCTGATGCTCATGCTTAGCAATCATTAACACAGGCTTGCATTCAGAATGCTTCTTCACGCATCAGGTCACCGTCTGGATTCTAAATATCTGCTTACTTAGAGCTGGATGGAATTATCCAATGTAGTTGAGTGGCCTCTGTGCATTTTGGTGTGCACACTGTTGCTTCTTCTCTGATTAGCACAACAGCATGAAGCAAGTAGTAAAGAACGAGGGATGACTACGTCCTTGACAAGGTGGAGGGCATAGCTGCCCAGGAGGAGCCAGGAAAACCCTTCCTAACAACAACACTGCAGAACTTGCTGTGCTTGGTCAAAATCTTTCCTGCTACAGAGCCCAAAACTGGACACAGTGTTCTAGATGCATTTGGAGGAGTGTTGAGCGGAGTGGGATTGTCACTGCCCTCAATGACACCAAACTCTGTGGTGCAGTTGATAGAAGGAAGAGGTGCCATTCAAAGGGACCTCCACAGGCTGGGGAAGTGGGCCTATGTGAACCGCATGAGGTTCAACAAGTCCAACTGCAAGGTGCTGCACCTGGCTCAGGGCAGTCCCACACAGGAGTACAGACAGGGAGAAGAACTCATCAAGAGCAGCTGTGTGGAGAGAGACTTGGAGAGAGACTTTATCCTGCTCTGCCCTCGTGAGGCCACATTTGGAGTAGTGAGTCCAGGTCTGGGGCCCCCGGCACAAGAAAGATGTGGACTTCTTAGAGCGAGTCCAGAGTAGGGCAAAATATGATCAGACAGCTGGAGCGCCTCTCCTATGAAGAAAGGCTGAGAGAGCTCGAGATGTTCAGCCTGGAGAAGAGATGACTCCTGGGAGACTTCATTGTAACCTTTCAGTACTTAAAGGGGTCTCAGAAAAAAAGATTGAGAAGGACTCTTTACTTGGGTAGAACATGATAGGGCAAGGGGGAATGGTCTTAAACTAAAAGAGGACAGATTTAGACTAGACCTTAAGAGGAATTTCTTCACTGTAAGAGTAGTGAGGCACTGGAACAGGTTGCCAAGAGACGTTGTGGATGCCCCATTGCTGGAGGTGTCCAAGGCCATTCTGGATGGGGCCTTGGCCAATCTGATACAGCAAGTGGCATCCCTGTCTGTGGCAGGGGGCTTGGAGTTAGATGATCATTAAAGTCCCTTCCAACCTGAGCCCTTCCATGATTCTGTAATTCTATGATTCTTGAGCTCCTGACTATGCTTCTGCTCACACAGCCCGGGATGTCATTGGTGTCCTCGATGTCTGGGAACAGTGCTGGGAGTCACTTCTCTTTGGATGGGTTTACCACCCAAGCAACTTTTCCTGGACCAGCTTTCGGTCTGCTGCAATAGAGGGGCTGCAAGATAGATGATGTGGTGTGAGGGCAGGCTGGCAGGAAGACATCTGCCAGACTGGGCTCTGGGTGCCTGCGGTGCTGCTTTGGGGAGCTTGTGGACGGCCCTTAGAGACACTCAGAAAGCACCTGCTGTCTCTCCTCCTGCCCTCAGTCTCTCCCTGCCTCCCTCTTCCCCACAAGGTTTTGCAGGAAGCCCAGGGAACAGACGGAAGGAGTAGGGGGAGGACTGTGTGGTGGGTTGACCCTGGCAAGCATCTAAGCACCCACCATGCACTCGCTCACGCTGCAGCTGCAGCAGGACAGGGGAAAGAGTTGGAAGACGAAGAGACAGGAAAACTCCCCGGCTGATATAATGACATTTTAAGGAGGGAATGGGAAAAAGAAGCCCAGCAAGTCTCTGCAGGATGGCTACTTTGGAAGAACTGTCCCGCTGTTTTCTTGCCAAGCATGATGCTCTATGGTATGCAATATCATTGCATGGAAGGAGTAGGGGGAGGAGGACATGCACTGCCTGTGAGCCTGTCTGGTGGGCTGACCCCCAGCAAGGATCTAAACACCCACCACCCACTCGCTCACACCACAGCCACAGTAGGATAGGGGTGGCAGTTGCAAGACCAAGAGACAGAAAAACTTCCCAGTCAATATAATGACATTTTAAGAAGGGAATGAGAAGAAAAGAGAAAAAGATAATGACGTAAAGGCTGTGACTGACCACCTTTCACCAGCAGACCAATGCCAAGGAAGTCTCTGCAGAACAGCAAGTTTGGAAGAACTGTGCAGCCGTTTTGTTGCCGAGCATGATGCTCTATGGTATGCAATATCCCTTTGGCAAATTCGGGTCAGCTGTCCTGACTGTGTCCCCTCCTGAAAACTTCCCCAACCCTAGCCTGCTCTGTGAAAGTGCAGAGACGGAAACATAGAAGGCCTTGATGCTGAGCTAAATCGTTGGTGCGTCACCTCCACTGTTTTAGCCACACAATCAGAACACAGCACCATATTGCCTATGGTGAAGACAATTGCCTCAATCACAGCCAGAGCCAGTACAGCCTGCTTCCCCCACTCCCTCTCCTGGCCTGCTCTGGCGCCATTTTCTGCACAAGCCTCCCCGCCCAGCACAGCTGCCCCCAGAGCAGAAGGAATTGCCGCCCCTCCTCTCGCCTCTCTCCCTCTCCCCTGCTGCCCCTTCCCAGGAACCTGTGTGGCTGCTGCCCTCCCAGGGCCCCCTGCAGCTCTGGCTCCTCGCTGGAGGCCAGCAGTGGCCACATGCCGCCTTCAGCAGGATGTGCGCTGAGGCCGAGATGGCACGCCAGGACAGAGAGGCAGCAAAGCTGCGCCTGATGGCCAGCGGCCCTGCAGAACTCATGGGCACCTCCCTCACGTGTGAGTGACAGTGCTTTCCCAAGGGGCCCTACTGCACAGGGCCTTACGCTTTGGGGAAGTGAATGGACCCATGTGCCCAATACTCCCACCAAAGTCCCCAGAGGAACAGCATTGGTCCTGACAGCAGGTGTCTGGAGCGTCTGCAGGGGAAGGACAACTCAGAGGCACAGGCTAGGATGCAGCAAAACTTTAATATTCGAGTCAAAAGATGGAAAAGAGGTTGCTCCGAGAGGAAGCCCCAGTGCAGGAAGCACCAGGGGCAGATGAGAGCATGGGCTGTGTGGCCATGGTGGGCATCCTGCCAGATGTCTATATGCCCACTCCACTGAGGGAGACAGGACAGAAGATCCTCTCTATGATGAAATTGTGGGATTCAGGGTCCAGAGAAGTTGCGGTGAGCAACAAGGGCACAGGCGGGAAAGGAGAGAGTGGAGAAGGGATAAGGCAGACATGGGCCATGCTCTCCAAGAGACCCATCTTCTTCCAAGGGGTGATGGGGAGGCTTGGTCACCCTGAACACAAGAAGCCTATGCTCTGTGCCCAGTCCGCTACCAAAGTCTGGGTCTCTGGGGGTCTTTCTCCAGAGCCAATGCCAGCAGCTTTAGCACGGGAAGCACCTCCTGCCACAGTAGCGGCTGCCAAAGCCAGAGAGGCCAAAGCCCCCGGAGGAGATGGGCACTCCCTGAGAGCTGAGGATGCTGCCAACGGCAGCGGAGGTGGAGGATCCCACGGCGGTGTTCTGCGGGAAGGAGCTGAGGATGGGGCCGGGCAGGGTCACCACCACGGGAGAGGGCTGGATGAAGACGTTGGAGTCCTGGCACTGCTGGACACAGGGCTCATTGCAGCTGTTGGCCAGCGGGGTCGGGCCACAGGGTCCACATGGCAGGCACGGCAGGCACTGGTTGTAGCAGGACATGTCTCGGGGCAGGACGTGCACCTTGTGGGAGGGAGGCCCCAGAGGAGAATGTTGGTGAGAGAGGAGCAGTCTGCCAGCACACCACTGGATAGCAATGGCACATGCTGTTTGGGGAGCCGGCAGATGTCTAAGGAGGCCCACAGCCATCTCCTTCCCTTTGTTCCCAACAGTGTTGGCAAGAACTTTCAGGCCAAAGGAGCTCCCCACCAAGCCCATATCTCGGGACGTACGTCAGCCAAGCCACAGCTTCACTTCATGACACATCTCCTGACCCCTTCCATCGCCCATGACTAGCAACCCGAAAACCCAGCAGAGGAGGAAGGTGCAGGCATGTTATGAGAACTCCCCAGGGATGAAAAGGAGGAGAAAGGCCTTCAGACTCACCTTGTTCCCAGGGAGATGCAGGAGAGAGGAGTGGATGAAGAGAGTGAGGCGATGGGGCCTCTTTTATACCTCTCCTGCATCGCCCCAGGCCCACAGTCACTCTACGCAGGCTGTAATTTTCCATCAGACTCACCTCAAATGCAAAATAGCCTTCCTAATGGCACAGGTTGTGCTTTGGTTTCCGTCAACTCTGCCATTTCATTTCCTCATTTCAGATTTGCCCAATTGGCATCAGAATCTCCTTTTAAGTACCAAGATGAGAGGTCAAGCATTTCCCTGGGCGGGAACACGTCAGTAGGGCAGCAGATGAGTCCTAAGTGCTGGAGGGTGTATTGGGTTTCCGTGGCAAGGTTTTGGTAACGGGGTTCTGCAGGGGTGGCCTCTGTGAGAAATGTCCAGAAGCTGCCCATGAGCTGCCTGTGGACCTCCTCTGAGCAGATCTGCCCCCAGGGCAGGGTCAGACATGGACGGTGGGAGGGAAGGGACACACAGGCTTCACCCTCCTGGCTAAAGAGATGGGGCTGTGTGTAGGAGCTCTCCTGAGTGCTTTCTGGTTGGAAAGAAAGGGTTGCAGAAAACATCCCTCCTGGCTAGGTCCCAGGCAATAAGTCTTCCAGCATTAGAGCTTCAGCACGCTTCCTCTGCCACGTCCCAAAGCCCTCCTCAGGCAACAGCACAAGCCAGCACCACTTGGGGGGGCAAGGAAGGTTCCCCTCATCTAGCGAGGGCTGGCAGGAACCAGCACTGCCACACAGCTGGACATGCTCAGGGAGGGGACTTGCTCACAAGGGCCCTGGCTACAGAAACATCTCCCAGACTCCACCAAGGAGGCAATGCATCCCTGCTGCATGAGCAAAGCTCTTCCCTGCCCTGCAGACATGGGAGGCAGCTGGGGCACACCCCAGGGAGGCAAGGGAATGCCTTCAGCAGGCAAGCTTCCTGGGAGAGACTCTCCCTGCCCAGGACAAGTCATGCTCTAATTTGGGATTGGTCACATGCCACGCTTTTGGCGTGAGGCCAAGCCAGAGTGCCTGCTGTCTGCAGGCCTGAGCATCATGCAAGCTAAATCCCCCTCTGGCCAAGCAGCTCCATGCGAATCCAAGCTCAAGCTGTGCCATGCTCCAGGCAGCCCCAACAGCCATCACCCTGCAGCATGACCTTCTCACAAGTACTCTCATAGCTCAGGCAGCTCACAGGATTGCAGGCATGTTTTGCACAACAGGGCATGTCTTTGGGTGCGCTGCTGGTCAGGGAATGAGTCTGGCCAAAGTGCTTGGTATGGCAAGGAGAGTGGTGGAGCAAGACACTGTCCCTGTGAACAATTCCTCTGGTTTTTGGCTCAGGAGAGCAACCTTTGCCTTCCTCACAGCAGCTGACAACATGGGTTGCCTGAAGAGCCCAGGAGACAGCCACAAGAGGGAACAAGGTCAAACAAGCAGACAACATGTCACCCCAGAAGGAGCAGCCTTGTGCCAGGGCATTTCAAAACTGCAGCACAGCCCATCTGCCTATGCAGGCAATGAGCTGTGACTGGTGGAGCAGTCTGGGAGCCAGGCCAAGTGGTAGAAGGATGTGCTGTGTCCTCAGGCCAGGGAGGCTTTGGTCATCCAGGAGGGCACTGCATAGGCAGCAGGATATATATGCAGGACCCCTCCAGCACTTGGGACTCATCTTCTACCCCTTCTGACCTACTCTATGGCGGTTTTACTCAGCTGGGCAGCTGAGCTCCATCACAACTGCTATCTATTCCCCCTCCTCAAAGGGAAAGGGGGAGGAAATGCGATGAAAAGGGATCAAGGGTTGAGATAAGGACAGAGAGATCAATCACCAATTATTGCCATGGACAAGACAGATTCAGAATAGGGAGATTAATGTAATTAATTACCTATTACTAACAAGCTAGAGCAGTGAGAAACTAAAAACAAACTAAAAACAACCTCCCCTGCCACCCTCTTCTATGTTCTTCCCCCAGGTGGCGCAGGGGAACATGCCCTGGGGTCTGTGGTCAGTCCATAAAACTTCGACTCTGCCCCTCCTTCACAGTAACTCCCTGCACTTGTTCCAAATTAGGGTCCCTCCCACAGGATTTATTCCTTCCCAAATTGATCCTGCATGGGCTTCTCACAGGCAGCAGCTCTTTAAGAACTGCTGCAAATATGGGTCCGTACCACGGGGTCCATCTGTCAGGAGCAAACTGCTCCAACACGGGTTCCCCCATGGGCGGCAGCTCCCCCCAGAACCCCTGCTCCTGCGTGGGCTCCTGTCCACGGGCTGCAGCTCTGGCCCAGGGCCTGCACCACTGTGGTCCTCTCCATGGGCCACAGCCTCCTTCAGGCAAGATCCACCTGCTCCGCTGGGGAATCCTCCATGGGCTGCAGTGTGGAGATGTGCTCCACCGTGCTACCCATGGACTGCAGGGGGACAGCCTGCTCCACCAGAGGCCTCTCCACGGGCCGCAGGGGAACTTCTGATTGAATGGAGTCAAATCCAGCTGTTGGCCTTTCACGAGTGGTGTTCCCCAGGGTTGTCGGTGTTGGGGCCCATCCTCTTTAATATCTTTGTTTATAAAGACATCGTAGCCCTGGAGTGTGTCCAGAGAAGGGCTACAAAGCTGGTGAAGGGTCTGGAGCACAAGTCCTGGGAGGAGCAGCTGAGGGAAGTGGGGTTGTTTAGTCTGGAGAAGAGGAGGCTCAGGGGAGACATTACTGCCCTCTACAACTACCTGAAAGGAGCTGGGGGTCGGCCTCTTCTCACAGATAACTTGTGATAGGACTAGAGGGAATGGCCTCAGGTTGCGCCAGTGGAGGTTCAGGTTGGAAATGAGGAGAAATTTCTTCTCAGGAAGAGTAGTTAGGTATTGGAAGGGGTTGCCCAGAGCGGTGGTGGAGTCATCATCCCAGGGGGTGTCTAAAGAAAGATTGGCTGTGGTACTTGGGGACATGCTTTAGTGGATGATATTGGTGATAGGGGGATGCTTGGACCAGATGATCTTGGAGGTCTTTTCCAACCTTAATGATTCCATGATTCTATGATTCTGCTTTAGGACCTGGAGCACCTCCTCCCTCTCCTTCTTCACCAACCTTGGTGTCTGCAGGGCTGTTTCTCACTCCTCGCTGTCCCAGCTGCTGTTGTGCAGGAGTAGTTTTCCTTTTCTTAATTCTGTTCTCACACAGCCCAAAAAAACATTGCATATTGGTTTGGCTCTGGACAGCAGCAGGCCACTTTGGAGCCAGCTGAAACTGGCTCTTATCTAACATGGGGCAGCTTCTGGGTCTGTTCAGCGTTGAGGAAAGAAGAATGAGAGGGGATCTTAATAATGTTTACAAATATCTTAAGTGTGGGAGGCGGAGGGATTTGGCCAACCACTTTTCAGCGGTTCGTGGGGACAGGACAAGGGGCAATGGCCAAAAAAATGATCACAGGAAGTTCCGCACCAACATGCGAAAGAACTTTTTCACGGTAAGGGTGATGGAACACTGGAATAGCCAGGCCAGGGTGGTTATGGAGTCTCCTTCTCTGGAGATATTCAAGTCCCGTTTGGACGCTTACATGGGCAACCTGCTCTAGGGAACCTGCTCTGGCAGGGGGGTTGGAACCGGTGATCTCTTGAGGACCCTTCCAACCCCTACAGTTCTGTGATTCTGTGACACCTCTGACAGAGACCACCCCTGCAGAACCCCGTTACCAAAACCTTGCCAAGGAAACCCAATACACCCTCCAGCACTTAGGACCCATCTGCTGCCCTACTGACGTGTTCCCGCCCAGGGAAATGCTTGACCTCTCATCTTGGTACTTAAAAGGAGATTCTGATGCCAACTGGGCAAATCTGAAATGAGGAAATGAAATGGCAGAGTTGACGGAAACCAAAGCACAACCTGTGCCATTAGGAAGGCTATTTTGCATTTGAGGTGAGTCTGATGGAAAATTACAGCCTGCGTAGAGTGACTGTGGGCCCGGGGCGATGCAGGAGAGGTATAAAAGAGGCCCCATCTCCTCACTCTCTTCATCCACTCCTCTCTCCTGCATCTCCCTGGGAACAAGGTGAGTCTTAAGGCCTTTCTCCTCCTTTTCATCCCTGGGGAGTTCTCATAACATGCCTGCACCTTCCTCCTCTGCTGGGTTTTCGGGTTGCTAGTCATGGGCGATGGAAGGGGTCAGGAGATGTGTCATGAAGTGAAGCTGTGGCTTGGCTGACGTACGTCCCGAGATATGGGCTTGGTGGGGAGCTCCTTTGGCCTGAAAGTTCTTGCCAACACTGTTGGGAACAAAGGGAAGGAGATGGCTGTGGGCCTCCTTAGACATCTGCCGGCTCCCCAAACAGCATGTGCCATTGCTATCCAGTGGTGTGCTGGCAGACTGCTCCTCTCTCACCAACATTCTCCTTTGGGGCCTCCCTCCCACAAGGTGCACGTCCTGCCCCGAGACATGTCCTGCTACAACCAGTGCCTGCCGTGCCTGCCATGTGGACCCTGTGGCCCGACCCCGCTGGCCAACAGCTGCAATGAGCCCTGTGTCCAGCAGTGCCAGGACTCCACTGTCGTCATCCAGCCCTCTCCTGTGGTGGTGACCCTGCCCGGCCCCATCCTCAGCTCCTTCCCGCAGAACACCGCCGTGGGATCCTCCACCTCCGCTGCCGTTGGCAGCATCCTCAGCTCTCAGGGAGTGCCCATCTCCTCCGGGGGCTTTGGCCGCTCTGGCTTTGGCAGCCGCTCCTGCGGCACAAGGTGTCTCCCGTGCTAAAACTGCTGGCAATGGCCCTGGAGAAAAACCCCCAGGGACCCAGATGTTGGCAGCGGATAGGGCACAGAGCATAGGCTTCTTATGTTCAGGGTGGCCAAACCTCCCCATCACCCCTTGGAAGAAGATGGGTCTCTCGGAGAGCACGGCCCATGTCTGCCTTTCCCCTCCTCCACTCTCTCCTTTCCCACCAATGTCCTTGTTACTCAGCACGGTTCCACTGTGTTCTGAGTCCCACAACGTCATCATTGAGAGGACATGCTGACCCTTCTCCCTCAGTGGAGCAGACAGGTGGTCAAATGGTGGCATGCCCACCAAGGCCACACAGCTCATGCTCTCGTCTGCCCCTGGTGCTTCCTGCACTGGGGCTTCCTCTCGGAGCAACCTCTTTTCCCCCATTTGACTCGAATATTAAAGTTCTGCTGCATCTCAGCCTTCGCCTCTGAGTTGTCCTTCCCCTGCAGCTACTCTTCCAGGGTGCCTGGGGAGAGAGGTGTTGCTGACTGGTAGTTCTGGGAGCGGGTGGTTGCTGATGCTCATGCTTAGCAATCATTAACACAGGCTTGCATTCAGAATGCTTCTTCACGCATCAGGTCACCGTCTGGATTCTAAATATCTGCTTACTTAGAGCTGGATGGAATTATCCAATGTAGTTGAGTGGCCTCTGTGCATTTTGGTGTGCACACTGTTGCTTCTTCTCTGATTAGCACAACAGCATGAAGCAAGTAGTAAAGAACGAGGGATGACTACGTCCTTGACAAGATGGAGGGCATAGCTGCCCAGGAGGAGCCAGGAAAACCCTTCCTAACAACAACACTGCAGAACTTGCTGTGCTTGGTCAAAGTCTTTCCTGCTACAGAGCCCAAAACTGGACACAGTGTTCTAGATGCATTTGGAGGAGTGTTGAGCGGAGTGGGATTGTCACTGCCCTCAATGACACCAAACTCTGTGGTGCAGTTGATAGAAGGAAGAGGTGCCATTCAAAGGGACCTCCACAGGCTGGGGAAGTGGGCCTATGTGAACCGCATGAGGTTCAACAAGTCCAACTGCAAGGTGCTGCACCTGGCTCAGGGCAGTCCCACACAGGAGTACAGACAGGGAGAAGAACTCATCAAGAGCAGCTGTGTGGAGAGAGACTTGGAGAGAGACTTTATCCTGCTCTGCCCTCGTGAGGCCACATTTGGAGTAGTGAGTCCAGGTCTGGGGCCCCCGGCACAAGAAAGATGTGGACTTCTTAGAGCGAGTCCAGAGTAGGGTAAAATATGATCAGACAGCTGGAGCGCCTCTCCTATGAAGAAAGGCTGAGAGAGCTCGAGATGTTCAGCCTGGAGAAGAGATGACTCCTGGGAGACTTCATTGTAACCTTTCAGTACTTAAAGGGGTCTCAGAAAAAAAGATTGAGAAGGACTCTTTACTTGGGTAGAACATGATAGGGCAAGGGGGAATGGTCTTAAACTAAAAGAGGACAGATTTAGACTAGACCTTAAGAGGAATTTCTTCACTGTAAGAGTAGTGAGGCACTGGAACAGGTTGCCAAGAGACGTTGTGGATGCCCCATTGCTGGAGGAGTCCAAGGCCATTCTGGATGGGGCCTTGGCCAATCTGATACAGCAAGTGGCATCCCTGTCTGTGGCAGGGGGCTTGGAGTTAGATGATCATTAAAGTCCCTTCCAACCTGAGCCCTTCCATGATTCTGTAATTCTATGATTCTTGAGCTCCTGACTATGCTTCTGCTCACACAGCCCGGGATGTCATTGGTGTCCTCGATGTCTGGGAACAGTGCTGGGAGTCACTTCTCTTTGGATGGGTTTACCACCCAAGCAACTTTTCCTGGACCAGCTTTCGGTCTGCTGCAATAGAGGGGCTGCAAGATAGATGATGTGGTGTGAGGGCAGGCTGGCAGGAAGACATCTGCCAGACTGGGCTCTGGGTGCCTGCGGTGCTGCTTTGGGGAGCTTGTGGACGGCCCTTAGAGACACTCAGAAAGCACCTGCTGTCTCTCCTCCTGCCCTCAGTCTCTCCCTGCCTCCCTCTTCCCCACAAGGTTTTGCAGGAAGCCCAGGGAACAGACGGAAGGAGTAGGGGGAGGACTGTGTGGTGGGTTGACCCTGGCAAGCATCTAAGCACCCACCATGCACTCGCTCACGCTGCAGCTGCAGCAGGACAGGGGAAAGAGTTGGAAGACGAAGAGACAGGAAAACTCCCCGGCTGATATAATGACATTTTAAGGAGGGAATGGGAAAAAGAAGCCCAGCAAGTCTCTGCAGGATGGCTACTTTGGAAGAACTGTCCCGCTGTTTTCTTGCCAAGCATGATGCTCTATGGTATGCAATATCATTGCATGGAAGGAGTAGGGGGAGGAGGACATGCACTGCCTGTGAGCCTGTCTGGTGGGCTGACCCCCAGCAAGGATCTAAACACCCACCACCCACTCGCTCACACCACAGCCACAGTAGGATAGGGGTGGCAGTTGCAAGACCAAGAGACAGAAAAACTTCCCAGTCGATATAATGACATTTTAAGAAGGGAATGAGAAGAAAAGAGAAAAAGATAATGACGTAAAGGCTGTGACTGACCACCTTTCACCAGCAGACCAATGCCAAGGAAGTCTCTGCAGAACAGCAAGTTTGGAAGAACTGTGCAGCCGTTTTGTTGCCGAGCATGATGCTCTATGGTATGCAATATCCCTTTGGCAAATTCGGGTCAGCTGTCCTGACTGTGTCCCCTCCTGAAAACTTCCCCAACCCTAGCCTGCTCTGTGAAAGTGCAGAGATGGAAACATAGAAGGCCTTGATGCTGAGCTAAATCGTTGGTGCGTCACCTCCACTGTTTTAGCCACACAATCAGAACACAGCACCATATTGCCTATGGTGAAGACAATTGCCTCAATCACAGCCAGAGCCAGTACAGCCTGCTTCCCCCACTCCCTCTCCTGGCCTGCTCTGGCGCCATTTTCTGCACAAGCCTCCCCGCCCAGCACAGCTGCCCCCAGAGCAGAAGGAATTGCCGCCCCTCCTCTCGCCTCTCTCCCTCTCCCCTGCTGCCCCTTCCCAGGAACCTGTGTGGCTGCTGCCCTCCCAGGGTCTCCTGCAGCTCTGGCTCCTTGCTGGAGGCCAGCAGTGGCCACATGCCGCCTTCAGCAGGATGTGCGCTGAGGCCAAGATGGCACGCCAGGACAGAGAGGCAGCAAAGCTGTGCCTGATGGCCAGCGGCCCTGCAGAACTCATGGGCACCTCCCTCACGTGTGAGTGACAGTGCTTTCCCAAGGGGCCCTACTGCACAGGGCCTTACGCTTGGGGAAGTGAATGGACCCATGTGCCCAATACTCCCACCAAAGTCCCCAGAGGAACAGCATTGGTCCTGACAGCAGGTGTCTGGAGCGTCTGCAGGGGAAGGACAACTCAGAGGCACAGGCTAGGATGCAGCAAAACTTTAATAATCGAGTCAAAAGATGGAAAAGAGGTTGCTCCGAGAGGAAGCCCCAGTGCAGGAAGCACCAGGGGCAGATGAGAGCATGGGCTGTGTGGCCATGGTGGGCATCCTGCCAGATGTCTATATGCCCACTCCACTGAGGGAGACAGGACAGAAGATCCTCTCTATGATGAAATTGTGGGATTCAGGGTCCAGAGAAGTTGCGGTGAGCAACAAGGGCACAGGCGGGAAAGGAGAGAGTGGAGAAGGGATAAGGCAGACATGGGCCATGCTCTCCAAGAGACCCATCTTCTTCCAAGGGGTGATGGGGAGGCTTGGTCACCCTGAACACAAGAAGCCTATGCTCTGTGCCCAGTCCGCTACCAAAGTCTGGGTCTCTGGGGGTCTTTCTCCAGAGCCAATGCCAGCAGCTTTAGCACGGGAAGCACCTCCTGCCACAGTAGCGGCTGCCAGAGCCAGAGAGGCCAAAGCCCCCGGAGGAGATGGGCACTCCCTGAGAGCTGAGGATGCTGCCAACGGCAGCGGAGGTGGAGGATCCCACGGCGGTGTTCTGCGGGAAGGAGCTGAGGATGGGCCCGGGCAGGGTCACCACCACGGGAGAGGGCTGGATGATGACAGTGGAGTCCTGGCACTGCTGGACACAGGGCTCATTGCAGCTGTTGGCCAGCGGGGTCGGGCCACAGGGTCCACATGGCAGGCACGGCAGGCACTGGTTGTAGCAGGACATGTCTCGGGGCAGGATGTGCACCTTGTGGGAGGGAGGCCCCAGAGGTCAGGTCCAGCTTTGCTGCCTCTCTGTCCTGGCGTGCCATCTTGGCCTCAGCGCACATCCTGCTGAAGGCGGCATGTGGCCACTGCTGGCCTCCAGCAAGGAGCCAGAGCTGCAGGAGACCCTGGGAGGGCAGCAGCCACACAGGTTCCTGGGAAGGGGCAGCAGGGGAGAGGGAGAGAGGCGAGAGGAGGGGCGGCAATTCCTTCTGCTCTGGGGGCAGCTGTGCTGGGCGGGGAGGCTTGTGCAGAAAATGGCGCCAGAGCAGGCCAGGAGAGGGAGTGGGGGAAGCAGGCTGTACTGGCTCTGGCTGTGATTGAGGCAATTGTCTTCACCATAGGCAATATGGTGCTGTGTTCTGATTGTGTGGCTAAAACAGTGGAGGTGACGCACCAACGATTTAGCTCAGCATCAAGGCCTTCTATGTTTCCGTCTCTGCACTTTCACAGAGCAGGCTAGGGTTGGGGAAGTTTTCAGGAGGGGACACAGTCAGGACAGCTGACCCGAATTTACCAAAGGGATATTGCATACCATAGAGCATCATGCTCGGCAACAAAACGGCTGCACAGTTCTTCCAAACTTGCTGTTCTGCAGAGACTTCCTTGGCATTGGTCTGCTGGTGAAAGGTGGTCAGTCACAGCCTTTACGTCATTATCTTTTTCTCTTTTCTTCTCATTCCCTTCTTAAAATGTCATTATATTGACTGGGAAGTTTTTCTGTCTCTTGGTCTTGCAACTGCCACCCCTATCCTACTGTGGCTGTGGTGTGAGCGAGTGGGTGGTGGGTGTTTAGATCCTTGCTGGGGGTCAGCCCACCAGACAGGCTCACAGGCAGTGCATGTCCTCCTCCCCCTACTCCTTCCATGCAATGATATTGCATACCATAGAGCATCATGCTTGGCAAGAAAACAGCGGGACAGTTCTTCCAAAGTAGCCATCCTGCAGAGACTTGCTGGGCTTCTTTTTCCCATTCCCTCCTTAAAATGTCATTATATCAGCCGGGGAATTTTCCTGTCTCTTCGTCTTCCAACTCTTTCCCCTGTCCTGCTGCAGCTGCAGCGTGAGCGAGTGCATGGTGGGTGCTTAGATGCTTGCCAGGGTCAACCCACCACACAGTCCTCCCCCTACTCCTTCCGTCTGTTCCCTGGGCTTCCTGCAAAACCTTGTGGGGAAGAGGGAGGCAGGGAGAGACTGAGGGCAGGAGGAGAGACAGCAGGTGCTTTCTGAGTGTCTCTAAGGGCCGTCCACAATCTCCCCAAAGCAGCACCGCAGGCACCCAGAGCCCAGTCTGGCAGATGCCTTCCTGCCAGCCTGCCCTCACACCACATCATCTATCTTGCAGCCCCTCTATGGCAGCAGACCAAAAGCTGGACCAGGAAAAGTTACTTGGGTGGTAAACCCGTCCAGAGAGAAGTGACTCCCAGCACTGTTCCCAGACATCGAGGACACCAATGACATCCCGGGCTGTGTGAGCAGAAGCATAGTCAGGAGCTCAAGAATCATAGAATTACAGAATCATGGAAGGGCTCAGGTTGGAAGGGACTTTAATGATCATCTAACTCCAACCCCCCTGCCACAGACAGGGATGCCACTTGCTGTATCAGATTAGCCAAGGCCCCATCCAGAATGGCCTTGGACTCCTCCAGCAATGGGGCATCCACAAATTCTCTTGGCAACCTGCTCCAGTGCCTCACTACTCTTACAGTGAAGAAATTCCTCTTAAGGTCTAGTCTAAATCTGTCCTCTTTTAGTTTAAGACCATTCCCCCTTGCCCTATCATGTTCTACCCAAGTAAAGAGTCCTTCTCAATCTTTTTTTCTGAGACCCCTTTAAGTACTGAAAGGTTACAATGAAGTCTCCCAGGAGTCATCTCTTCTCCAGGCTGAACATCTCGAGCTCTCTCAGCCTTTCTTCATAGGAGAGGCGCTCCAGCTGTCTGATCATATTTTACCCTACTCTGGACTCGCTCTAAGAAGTCCACATCTTTCTTGTGCCGGGGGCCCCAGACTCCAAATGTGGCCTCACGAGGGCAGAGCAGGATAAAGTCTCTCTCCAAGTCTCTCTCCACACAGCTGCTCTTGATGAGTTCTTCTCCCTGTCTGTACTCCTGTGTGGGACTGCCCTGAGCCAGGTGCAGCACCTTGCAGTTGGACTTGTTGAACCTCATGCGGTTCACATAGGCCCACTTCCCCAGCCTGTGGAGGTCCCTTTGAATGGCACCTCTTCCTTCTATCAACTGCACCACAGAGTTTGGTGTCATTGAGGGCAGTGACAATCCCACTCCGCTCAACACTCCTCCAAATGCATCTAGAACACTGTGTCCAGTTTTGGGCTCTGTAGCAGGAAAGATTTTGACCAAGCACAGCAAGTTCTGCAGTGTTGTTGTTAGGAAGGGTTTTCCTGGCTCCTCCTGGGCAGCTATGCCCTCCACCTTGTCAAGGACGTAGTCATCCCTCGTTCTTTACTACTTGCTTCATGCTGTTGTGCTAATCAGAGAAGAAGCAACAGTGTGCACACCAAAATGCACAGAGGCCACTCAACTACATTGGATAATTCCATCCAGCTCTAAGTAAGCAGATATTTAGAATCCAGACGGTGACCTGATGCGTGAAGAAGCATTCTGAATGCAAGCCTGTGTTAATGATTGCTAAGCATGAGCATCAGCAACCACCCGCTCCCAGAACTACCAGTCAGCAACACCTCTCTCCCCAGGCACCCTGGAAGAGTAGCTGCAGGGGAAGGACAACTCAGAGGCGAAGGCTGAGATGCAGCAGAACTTTAATATTCGAGTCAAAAGATGGAAAAGAGGTTGCTCCGAGAGGAAGCCCCAGTGCAGGAAGCACCAGGGGCAGACGAGAGCATGAGCTGTGTGGCCTTGGTGGGCATGCCACCATTTAACCACCTGTCTGCTCCACTGAGGGAGAAGGGTCAGCATGTCCTCTCAATGATGACGTTGTGGGACTCAGAACACAGTGGAACCGTGCTGAGTAACAAGGACATTGGTGGGAAAGGAGAGAGTGGAGGAGGGGAAAGGCAGACATGGGCCGTGCTCTCCGAGAGACCCATCTTCTTCCAAGGGGTGATGGGGAGGTTTGGCCACCCTGAACATAAGAAGCCTATGCTCTGTGCCCTATCCGCTGCCAACATCTGGGTCCCTGGGGGTTTTTCTCCAGGGCCATTGCCAGCAGTTTTAGCACGGGAGACACCTTGTGCCGCAGGAGCGGCTGCCAAAGCCAGAGCGGCCAAAGCCCCCGGAGGAGATGGGCACTCCCTGAGAGCTGAGGATGCTGCCAACGGCAGCGGAGGTGGAGGATCCCACGGCGGTGTTCTGCGGGAAGGAGCTGAGGATGGGGCCGGGCAGGGTCACCACCACAGGAGAGGGCTGGATGACGACAGTGGAGTCCTGGCACTGCTGGACACAGGGCTCATTGCAGCTGTTGGCCAGCGGGGTCGGGCCACAGGGTCCACATGGCAGGCACGGCAGGCACTGGTTGTAGCAGGACATGTCTCGGGGCAGGACGTGCACCTTGTGGGAGGGAGGCCCCAAAGGAGAATGTTGGTGAGAGAGGAGCAGTCTGCCAGCACACCACTGGATAGCAATGGCACATGCTGTTTGGGGAGCCGGCAGATGTCTAAGGAGGCCCACAGCCATCTCCTTCCCTTTGTTCCCAACAGTGTTGGCAAGAACTTTCAGGCCAAAGGAGCTCCCCACCAAGCCCATATCTCGGGACGTACGTCAGCCAAGCCACAGCTTCACTTCATGACACATCTCCTGACCCCTTCCATCGCCCATGACTAGCAACCCGAAAACCCAGCAGAGGAGGAAGGTGCAGGCATGTTATGAGAACTCCCCAGGGATGAAAAGGAGGAGAAAGGCCTTAAGACTCACCTTGTTCCCAGGGAGATGCAGGAGAGAGGAGTGGATGAAGAGAGTGAGGAGATGGGGCCTCTTTTATACCTCTCCTGCATCGCCCCGGGCCCACAGTCACTCTACGCAGGCTGTAATTTTCCATCAGACTCACCTCAAATGCAAAATAGCCTTCCTAATGGCACAGGTTGTGCTTTGGTTTCCGTCAACTCTGCCATTTCATTTCCTCATTTCAGATTTGCCCAGTTGGCATCAGAATCTCCTTTTAAGTACCAAGATGAGAGGTCAAGCATTTCCCTGGGCGGGAACACGTCAGTAGGGCAGCAGATGGGTCCTAAGTGCTGGAGGGTGTATTGGGTTTCCTTGGCAAGGTTTTGGTAACGGGGTTCTGCAGGGGTGGTCTCTGTCAGAGGTGTCACAGAATCACAGAACTGTAGGGGTTGGAAGGGTCCTCAAGAGATCACCGGTTCCAACCCCCCTGCCAGAGCAGGTTCCCTAGAGCAGGTTGCCCATGTAAGCGTCCAAACGGGACTTGAATATCTCCAGAGAAGGAGACTCCATAACCACCCTGGCCTGGCTATTCCAGTGTTCCATCACCCTTACCGTGAAAAAGTTCTTTCGCATGTTGGTGCGGAACTTCCTGTGATCATTTTTTTGGCCATTGCCCCTTGTCCTGTCCCCACGAACCGCTGAAAAGTGGTTGGCCAAATCCCTCCGCCTCCCACACTTAAGATATTTGTAAACATTATTAAGATCCCCTCTCATTCTTCTTTCCTCAACGCTGAACAGACCCAGAAGCTGCCCCATGTTAGATAAGAGCCAGTTTCAGCTGGCTCCAAAGTGGCCTGCTGCTGTCCAGAGCCAAACCAATATGCAATGTTTTTTTGGGCTGTGTGAGAACAGAATTAAGAAAAGGAAAACTACTCCTGCACAACAGCAGCTGGGACAGCGAGGAGTGAGAAACAGCCCTGCAGACACCAAGGTTGGTGAAGAAGGAGAGGGAGGAGGTGCTCCAGGTCCTAAAGCAGAATCATAGAATCATGGAATCATTAAGGTTGGAAAAGACCTCCAAGATCATCTGGTCCAAGCATCCCCCTATCACCAATATCATCCACTAAAGCATGTCCCCAAGTACCACAGCCAATCTTTCTTTAGACACCCCCTGGGATGATGACTCCACCACCGCTCTGGGCAACCCCTTCCAATACCTAACTACTCTTCCTGAGAAGAAATTTCTCCTCATTTCCAACCTGAACCTCCACTGGCGCAACCTGAGGCCATTCCCTCTAGTCCTATCACAAGTTATCTGTGAGAAGAGGCCGACCCCCAGCTCCTTTCAGGTAGTTGTAGAGGGCAGTAATGTCTCCCCTGAGCCTCCTCTTCTCCAGACTAAACAACCCCACTTCCCTCAGCTGCTCCTCCCAGGACTTGTGCTCCAGACCCTTCACCAGCTTTGTAGCCCTTCTCTGGACACACTCCAGGGCTACGATGTCTTTATAAACAAAGATATTAAAGAGGATGGGCCCCAACACCGACAACCCTGGGGAACACCACTCGTGAAAGGCCAACAGCTGGATTTGACTCCATTCAATCAGAAGTTCCCCTGCGGCCCTTGGAGAGGCCTCTGGTGGAGCAGGCTGTCCCCCTGCAGTCCATGGGTAGCACGGTGGAGCACATCTCCACACTGCAGCCCATGGAGGATTCCCCAGCGGAGCAGGTGGATCTTGCCTGAAGGAGGCTGTGGCCCATGGAGAGGACCACAGTGGTGCAGGCCCTGGGCCAGAGCTGCAGCCCGTGGACAGGAGCCCACGCAGGAGCAGGGGTTCTGGGGGGAGCTGCCGCCCATGGGGGAACCCGTGTTGGAGCAGTTTGCTCCTGACAGATGGACCCCGTGGTACGGACCCATATTTGCAGCAGTTCTTAAAGAGCTGCTGCCTGTGAGAAGCCCATGCAGGATCAATTTGGGAAGGAATAAATCCTGTGGGAGGGACCCTAATTTGGAACAAGTGCAGGGAGTTACTGTGAAGGAGGGGCAGAGTCGAAGTTTTATGGACTGACCACAGACCCCAGGGCATGTTCCCCTGCGCCACCTGGGGGAAGAACATAGAAGAGGGTGGCAGGGGAGGTTGTTTTTAGTTTGTTTTTAGTTTCTCACTGCTCTAGCTTGTTAGTAATAGGTAATTAATTACATTATTCTCCCTATTCTGAATCTGTCTTGTCCATGGCAATAATTGGTGATTGATCTCTCTGTCCTTATCTCAACCCTTGATCCCTTTTCATCGCATTTCCTCCCCCTTTCCCTTTGAGGAGGGGGAATAGATAGCAGTTGTGATGGAGCTCAGCTGCCCAGCTGAGTAAAACCGCCATAGAGTAGGTCAGAAGGGGTAGAAGATGAGTCCCAAGTGCTGGAGGGGTCCTGCATATATATCCTGCTGCCTATGCAGTGCCCTCCTGGATGACCAAAGCCTCCCTGGCCTGAGGACACAGCACATCCTTCTACCACTTGGCCTGGCTCCCAGACTGCTCCACCAGTCACAGCTCATTGCCTGCATAGGCAGATGGGCTGTGCTGCAGTTTTGAAATGCCCTGGCACAAGGCTGCTCCTTCTGGGGTGACATGTTGTCTGCTTGTTTGACCTTGTTCCCTCTTGTGGCTGTCTCCTGGGCTCTTCAGGCAACCCATGTTGTCAGCTGCTGTGAGGAAGGCAAAGGTTGCTCTCCTGAGCCAAAAACCAGAGGAATTGTTCACAGGGACAGTGTCTTGCTCCACCACTCTCCTTGCCATACCAAGCACTTTGGCCAGACTCATTCCCTGACCAGCAGCGCACCCAAAGACATGCCCTGTTGTGCAAAACATGCCTGCAATCCTGTGAGCTGCCTGAGCTATGAGAGTACTTGTGAGAAGGTCATGCTGCAGGGTGATGGCTGTTGGGGCTGCCTGGAGCATGGCACAGCTTGAGCTTGGATTCGCATGGAGCTGCTTGGCCAGAGGGGGATTTAGCTTGCATGATGCTCAGGCCTGCAGACAGCAGGCACTCTGGCTTGGCCTCACGCCAAAAGCGTGGCACGTGACCAATCCCAAATTAGAGCATGACTTGTCCTGGGCAGGGAGAGTCTCTCCCAGGAAGCTTGCCTGCTGAAGGCATTCCCTTGCCTCCCTGGGGTGTGCCCCAGCTGCCTCCCATGTCTGCAGGGCAGGGAAGAGCTTTGCTCATGCAGCAGGGATGCATTGCCTCCTTGGTGGAGTCTGGGAGATGTTTCTGTAGCCAGGGCCCTTGTGAGCAAGTCCCCTCCCTGAGCATGTCCAGCTGTGTGGCAGTGCTGGTTCCTGCCAGCCCTCGCTAGATGAGGGGAACCTTCCTTGCCCCCCCAAGTGGTGCTGGCTTGTGCTGTTGCCTGAGGAGGGCTTTGGGACGTGGCAGAGGAAGCGTGCTGAAGCTCTAATGCTGGAAGACTTATTGCCTGGGACCTAGCCAGGAGGGATGTTTTCTGCAACCCTTTCTTTCCAACCAGAAAGCACTCAGGAGAGCTCCTACACACAGCCCCATCTCTTTAGCCAGGAGGGTGAAGCCTGTGTGTCCCTTCCCTCCCACCGTCCATGTCTGACCCTGCCCTGGGGGCAGATCTGCTCAGAGGAGGTCCACAGGCAGCTCATGGGCAGCTTCTGGACATTTCTCACAGAGGCCACCCCTGCAGAACCCCGTTACCAAAACCTTGCCACGGAAACCCAATACACCCTCCAGCACTTAGGACTCATCTGCTGCCCTACTGACGTGTTCCCGCCCAGGGAAATGCTTGACCTCTCATCTTGGTACTTAAAAGGAGATTCTGATGCCAATTGGGCAAATCTGAAATGAGGAAATGAAATGGCAGAGTTGACGGAAACCAAAGCACAACCTGTGCCATTAGGAAGGCTATTTTGCATTTGAGGTGAGTCTGATGGAAAATTACAGCCTGCGTAGAGTGACTGTGGGCCTGGGGCGATGCAGGAGAGGTATAAAAGAGGCCCCATCGCCTCACTCTCTTCATCCACTCCTCTCTCCTGCATCTCCCTGGGAACAAGGTGAGTCTGAAGGCCTTTCTCCTCCTTTTCATCCCTGGGGAGTTCTCATAACATGCCTGCACCTTCCTCCTCTGCTGGGTTTTCGGGTTGCTAGTCATGGGCGATGGAAGGGGTCAGGAGATGTGTCATGAAGTGAAGCTGTGGCTTGGCTGACGTACGTCCCGAGATATGGGCTTGGTGGGGAGCTCCTTTGGCCTGAAAGTTCTTGCCAACACTGTTGGGAACAAAGGGAAGGAGATGGCTGTGGGCCTCCTTAGACATCTGCCGGCTCCCCAAACAGCATGTGCCATTGCTATCCAGTGGTGTGCTGGCAGACTGCTCCTGTCTCACCAACATTCTCCTCTGGGGCCTCCCTCCCACAAGGTGCACGTCCTGCCCCGAGACATGTCCTGCTACAACCAGTGCCTGCCGTGCCTGCCATGTGGACCCTGTGGCCCGACCCCGCTGGCCAACAGCTGCAATGAGCCCTGTGTCCAGCAGTGCCAGGACTCCAACGTCTTCATCCAGCCCTCTCCCGTGGTGGTGACCCTGCCCGGCCCCATCCTCAGCTCCTTCCCGCAGAACACCGCCGTGGGATCCTCCACCTCCGCTGCCGTTGGCAGCATCCTCAGCTCTCAGGGAGTGCCCATCTCCTCCGGGGGCTTTGGCCTCTCTGGCTTTGGCAGCCGCTACTGTGGCAGGAGGTGCTTCCCGTGCTAAAGCTGCTGGCATTGGCTCTGGAGAAAGACCCCCAGAGACCCAGACTTTGGTAGCGGACTGGGCACAGAGCATAGGCTTCTTGTGTTCAGGGTGACCAAGCCTCCCCATCACCCCTTGGAAGAAGATGGGTCTCTTGGAGAGCATGGCCCATGTCTGCCTTATCCCTTCTCCACTCTCTCCTTTCCCGCCTGTGCCCTTGTTGCTCACCGCAACTTCTCTGGACCCTGAATCCCACAATTTCATCATAGAGAGGATCTTCTGTCCTGTCTCCCTCAGTGGAGTGGGCATATAGACATCTGGCAGGATGCCCACCATGGCCACACAGCCCATGCTCTCATCTGCCCCTGGTGCTTCCTGCACTGGGGCTTCCTCTCGGAGCAACCTCTTTTCCATCTTTTGACTCGAATATTAAAGTTTTGCTGCATCCTAGCCTGTGCCTCTGAGTTGTCCTTCCCCTGCAGACGCTCCAGACACCTGCTGTCAGGACCAATGCTGTTCCTCTGGGGACTTTGGTGGGAGTATTGGGCACATGGGTCCATTCACTTCCCCAAAGCGTAAGGCCCTGTGCAGTAGGGCCCCTTGGGAAAGCACTGTCACTCACACGTGAGGGAGGTGCCCATGAGTTCTGCAGGGCCGCTGGCCATCAGGCGCAGCTTTGCTGCCTCTCTGTCCTGGCGTGCCATCTCGGCCTCAGCGCACATCCTGCTGAAGGCGGCATGTGGCCACTGCTGGCCTCCAGCGAGGAGCCAGAGCTGCAGGGGGCCCTGGGAGGGCAGCAGCCACACAGGTTCCTGGGAAGGGGCAGCAGGGGAGAGGGAGAGAGGCGAGAGGAGGGGCGGCAATTCCTTCTGCTCTGGGGGCAGCTGTGCTGGGCGGGGAGGCTTGTGCAGAAAATGGCGCCAGAGCAGGCCAGGAGAGGGAGTGGGGGAAGCAGGCTGTACTGGCTCTGGCTGTGATTGAGGCAATTGTCTTCACCATAGGCAATATGGTGCTGTGTTCTGATTGTGTGGCTAAAACAGTGGAGGTGACGCACCAACGATTTAGCTCAGCATCAAGGCCTTCTATGTTTCCGTCTCTGCACTTTCACAGAGCAGGCTAGGGTTGGGGAAGTTTTCAGGAGGGGACACAGTCAGGACAGCTGACCCGAATTTGCCAAAGGGATATTGCATACCATAGAGCATCATGCTCGGCAACAAAACGGCTGCACAGTTCTTCCAAACTTGCTGTTCTGCAGAGACTTCCTTGGCATTGGTCTGCTGGTGAAAGGTGGTCAGTCACAGCCTTTACGTCATTATCTTTTTCTCTTTTCTTCTCATTCCCTTCTTAAAATGTCATTATATTGACTGGGAAGTTTTTCTGTCTCTTGGTCTTGCAACTGCCACCCCTATCCTACTGTGGCTGTGGTGTGAGCGAGTGGGTGGTGGGTGTTTAGATCCTTGCTGGGGGTCAGCCCACCAGACAGGCTCACAGGCAGTGCATGTCCTCCTCCCCCTACTCCTTCCATGCAATGATATTGCATACCATAGAGCATCATGCTTGGCAAGAAAACAGCGGGACAGTTCTTCCAAAGTAGCCATCCTGCAGAGACTTGCTGGGCTTCTTTTTCCCATTCCCTCCTTAAAATGTCATTATATCAGCCGGGGAGTTTTCCTGTCTCTTCGTCTTCCAACTCTTTCCCCTGTCCTGCTGCAGCTGCAGCGTGAGCGAGTGCATGGTGGGTGCTTAGATGCTTGCCAGGGTCAACCCACCACACAGTCCTCCCCCTACTCCTTCCGTCTGTTCCCTGGGCTTCCTGCAAAACCTTGTGGGGAAGAGGGAGGCAGGGAGAGACTGAGGGCAGGAGGAGAGACAGCAGGTGCTTTCTGAGTGTCTCTAAGGGCCGTCCACAAGCTCCCCAAAGCAGCACCGCAGGCACCCAGAGCCCAGTCTGGCAGATGTCTTCCTGCCAGCCTGCCCTCACACCACATCATCTATCTTGCAGCCCCTCTATTGCAGCAGACCGAAAGCTGGTCCAGGAAAAGTTGCTTGGGTGGTAAACCCATCCAAAGAGAAGTGACTCCCAGCACTGTTCCCAGACATCGAGGACACCAATGACATCCCGGGCTGTGTGAGCAGAAGCATAGTCAGGAGCTCAAGAATCATAGAATTACAGAATCATGGAAGGGCTCAGGTTGGAAGGGACTTTAATGATCATCTAACTCCAAGCCCCCTGCCACAGACAGGGATGCCACTTGCTGTATCAGATTGGCCAAGGCCCCATCCAGAATGGCCTTGGACACCTCCAGCAATGGGGCATCCACAACGTCTCTTGGCAACCTGTTCCAGTGCCTCACTACTCTTACAGTGAAGAAATTCCTCTTAAGGTCTAGTCTAAATCTGTCCTCTTTTAGTTTAAGACCATTCCCCCTTGCCCTATCATGTTCTACCCAAGTAAAGAGTCCTTCTCAATCTTTTTTTCTGAGACCCCTTTAAGTACTGAAAGGTTACAATGAAGTCTCCCAGGAGTCATCTCTTCTCCAGGCTGAACATCTCGAGCTCTCTCAGCCTTTCTTCATAGGAGAGGCGCTCCAGCTGTCTGATCATATTTTACCCTACTCTGGACTCGCTCTAAGAAGTCCACATCTTTCTTGTGCCGGGGGCCCCAGACCTGGACTCACTACTCCAAATGTGGCCTCACGAGGGCAGAGCAGGATAAAGTCTCTCTCCAAGTCTCTCTCCACACAGCTGCTCTTGATGAGTTCTTCTCCCTGTCTGTACTCCTGTGTGGGACTGCCCTGAGCCAGGTGCAGCACCTTGCAGTTGGACTTGTTGAACCTCATGCGGTTCACATAGGCCCACTTCCCCAGCCTGTGGAGGTCCCTTTGAATGGCACCTCTTCCTTCTATCAACTGCACCACAGAGTTTGGTGTCATTGAGGGCAGTGACAATCCCACTCCGCTCAACACTCCTCCAAATGCATCTAGAACACTGTGTCCAGTTTTGGGCTCTGTAGCAGGAAAGATTTTGACCAAGCACAGCAAGTTCTGCAGTGTTGTTGTTAGGAAGGGTTTTCCTGGCTCCTCCTGGGCAGCTATGCCCTCCACCTTGTCAAGGACGTAGTCATCCCTCGTTCTTTACTACTTGCTTCATGCTGTTGTGCTAATCAGAGAAGAAGCAACAGTGTGCACACCAAAATGCACAGAGGCCACTCAACTACATTGGATAATTCCATCCAGCTCTAAGTAAGCAGATATTTAGAATCCAGACGGTGACCTGATGCGTGAAGAAGCATTCTGAATGCAAGCCTGTGTTAATGATTGCTAAGCATGAGCATCAGCAACCACCCGCTCCCAGAACTACCAGTCAGCAACACCTCTCTCCCCAGGCACCCTGGAAGAGTAGCTGCAGGGGAAGGACAACTCAGAGGCGAAGGCTGAGATGCAGCAGAACTTTAATATTCGAGTCAAAAGATGGAAAAGAGGTTGCTCCGAGAGGAAGCCCCAGTGCAGGAAGCACCAGGGGCAGACGAGAGCATGAGCTGTGTGGCCTTGGTGGGCATGCCACCATTTAACCACCTGTCTGCTCCACTGAGGGAGAAGGGTCAGCATGTCCTCTCAATGATGACGTTGTGGGACTCAGAACACAGTGGAACCGTGCTGAGTAACAAGGACATTGGTGGGAAAGGAGAGAGTGGAGGAGGGGAAAGGCAGACATGGGCCGTGCTCTCCGAGAGACCCATCTTCTTCCAAGGGGTGATGGGGAGGTTTGGCCACCCTGAACATAAGAAGCCTATGCTCTGTGCCCTATCCGCTGCCAACATCTGGGTCCCTGGGGGTTTTTCTCCAGGGCCATTGCCAGCAGTTTTAGCACGGGAGACACCTTGCGCCGCAGGAGCGGCTGCCAAAGCCAGAGCGGCCAAAGCCCCCAGAGGAGATGGGCACTCCCTGAGAGCTGAGGATGCTGCCAACAGCAGCGGAGGTGGAGGATCCCACGGCGGTGTTCTGCGGGAAGGAGCTGAGGATGGGGCCGGGCAGGGTCACCACCACGGGAGAGGGCTGGATGAAGACGTTGGAGTCCTGGCACTGCTGGACACAGGGCTCATTGCAGCTGTTGGCCAGCGGGGTCGGGCCACAGGGTCCACATGGCAGGCACGGCAGGCACTGGTTGTAGCAGGACATGTCTCGGGGCAGGACGTGCACCTTGTGGGAGGGAGGCCCCAGAGGAGAATGTTGGTGAGACAGGAGCAGTCTGCCAGCACACCACTGGATAGCAATGGCACATGCTGTTTGGGGAGCCGGCAGATGTCTAAGGAGGCCCACAGCCATCTCCTTCCCTTTGTTCCCAACAGTGTTGGCAAGAACTTTCAGGCCAAAGGAGCTCCCCACCAAGCCCATATCTCGGGACGTACGTCAGCCAAGCCACAGCTTCACTTCATGACACATCTCCTGACCCCTTCCATCGCCCATGACTAGCAACCCGAAAACCCAGCAGAGGAGGAAGGTGCAGGCATGTTATGAGAACTCCCCAGGGATGAAAAGGAGGAGAAAGGCCTTAAGACTCACCTTGTTCCCAGGGAGATGCAGGAGAGAGGAGTGGATGAAGAGAGTGAGGAGATGGGGCCTCTTTTATACCTCTCCTGCATCGCCCCAGGCCCATAGTCACTCTACGCAGGCTGTAATTTTCCATCAGACTCACCTCAAATGCAAAATAGCCTTCCTAATGGCACAGGTTGTGCTTTGGTTTCCGTCAACTCTGCCATTTCATTTCCTCATTTCAGATTTGCCCAGTTGGCATCAGAATCTCCTTTTAAGTACCAAGATGAGAGGTCAAGCATTTCCCTGGGCGGGAACACGTCAGTAGGGCAGCAGATGAGTCCTAAGTGCTGGAGGGTGTATTGGGTTTCCTTGGCAAGGTTTTGGTAACGGGGTTCTGCAGGGGTGGTCTCTGTCAGAGGTGTCACAGAATCACAGAACTGTAGGGGTTGGAAGGGTCCTCAAGAGATCACCGGTTCCAACCCCCCTGCCAGAGCAGGTTCCCTAGAGCAGGTTGCCCATGTAAGCGTCCAAACGGGACTTGAATATCTCCAGAGAAGGAGACTCCATAACCACCCTGGCCTGGCTATTCCAGTGTTCCATCACCCTTACCGTGAAAAAGTTCTTTCGCATGTTGGTGCGGAACTTCCTGTGATCATTTTTTTGGCCATTGCCCCTTGTCCTGTCCCCACAAACCGCTGAAAAGTGGTTGGCCAAATCCCTCCGCCTCCCACACTTAAGATATTTGTAAACATTATTAAGATCCCCTCTCATTCTTCTTTCCTCAACGCTGAACAGACCCAGAAGCTGCCCCATGTTAGATAAGAGCCAGTTTCAGCTGGCTCCAAAGTGGCCTGCTGCTGTCCAGAGCCAAACCAATATGCAATGTTTTTTTGGGCTGTGTGAGAACAGAATTAAGAAAAGGAAAACTACTCCTGCACAACAGCAGCTGGGACAGCGAGGAGTGAGAAACAGCCCTGCAGACACCAAGGTTGGTGAAGAAGGAGAGGGAGGAGGTGCTCCAGGTCCTAAAGCAGAATCATAGAATCATGGAATCATTAAGGTTGGAAAAGACCTCCAAGATCATCTGGTCCAAGCATCCCCCTATCACCAATATCATCCACTAAAGCATGTCCCCAAGTACCACAGCCAATCTTTCTTTAGACACCCCCTGGGATGATGACTCCACCACCGCTCTGGGCAACCCCTTCCAATACCTAACTACTCTTCCTGAGAAGAAATTTCTCCTCATTTCCAACCTGAACCTCCACTGGCGCAACCTGAGGCCATTCCCTCTAGTCCTATCACAAGTTATCTGTGAGAAGAGGCCGACCCCCAGCTCCTTTCAGGTAGTTGTAGAGGGCAGTAACGTCTCCCCTGAGCCTCCTCTTCTCCAGACTAAACAACCCCACTTCCCTCAGCTGCTCCTCCCAGGACTTGTGCTCCAGACCCTTCACCAGCTTTGTAGCCCTTCTCTGGACACACTCCAGGGCTACGATGTCTTTATAAACAAAGATATTAAAGAGGATGGGCCCCAACACCGACAACCCTGGGGAACACCACTCGTGAAAGGCCAACAGCTGGATTTGACTCCATTCAATCAGAAGTTCCCCTGCGGCCCTTGGAGAGGCCTCTGGTGGAGCAGGCTGTCCCCCTGCAGTCCATGGGTAGCACGGTGGAGCACATCTCCACACTGCAGCCCATGGAGGATTCCCCAGCGGAGCAGGTGGATCTTGCCTGAAGGAGGCTGTGGCCCATGGAGAGGACCACAGTGGTGCAGGCCCTGAGACAGAGCTGCAGCCCGTGGACAGGAGCCCACGCAGGAGCAGGGGTTCTGGGGGGAGCTGCCGCCCATGGGGGAACCCGTGTTGGAGCAGTTTGCTCCTGACAGATGGACCCCGTGGTACGGACCCATATTTGCAGCAGTTCTTAAAGAGCTGCTGCCTGTGAGAAGCCCATGCAGGATCAATTTGGGAAGGAATAAATCCTGTGGGAGGGACCCTAATTTGGAACAAGTGCAGGGAGTTACTGTGAAGGAGGGGCAGAGTCGAAGTTTTATGGACTGACCACAGACCCCAGGGCATGTTCCCCTGCGCCACCTGGGGGAAGAACATAGAAGAGGGTGGCAGGGGAGGTTGTTTTTAGTTTGTTTTTAGTTTCTCACTGCTCTAGCTTGTTAGTAATAGGTAATTAATTACATTATTCTCCCTATTCTGAATCTGTCTTGTCCATGGCAATAATTGGTGATTGATCTCTCTGTCCTTATCTCAACCCTTGATCCCTTTTCATCGCATTTCCTCCCCCTTTCCCTTTGAGGAGGGGGAATAGATAGCAGTTGTGATGGAGCTCAGCTGCCCAGCTGAGTAAAACCGCCATAGAGTAGGTCAGAAGGGGTAGAAGATGAGTCCCAAGTGCTGGAGGGGTCCTGCATATATATCCTGCTGCCTATGCAGTGCCCTCCTGGATGACCAAAGCCTCCCTGGCCTGAGGACACAGTACATCCTTCTACCACTTGGCCTGGCTCCCAGACTGCTCCACCAGTCACAGCTCATTGCCTGCATAGGCAGATGGGCTGTGCTGCAGTTTTGAAATGCCCTGGCACAAGGCTGCTCCTTCTGGGGTGACATGTTGTCTGCTTGTTTGACCTTGTTCCCTCTTGTGGCTGTCTCCTGGGCTCTTCAGGCAACCCATGTTGTCAGCTGCTGTGAGGAAGGCAAAGGTTGCTCTCCTGAGCCAAAAACCAGAGGAATTGTTCACAGGGACAGTGTCTTGCTCCACCACTCTCCTTGCCATACCAAGCACTTTGGCCAGACTCATTCCCTGACCAGCAGCGCACCCAAAGACATGCCCTGTTGTGCAAAACATGCCTGCAATCCTGTGAGCTGCCTGAGCTATGAGAGTACTTGTGAGAAGGTCATGCTGCAGGGTGATGGCTGTTGGGGCTGCCTGGAGCATGGCACAGCTTGAGCTTGGATTCGCATGGAGCTGCTTGGCCTGAGAGGGATTTAGCTTGCATGGTGCTCAGGCCTGCAGACAGCAGGCACTCTGGCTTGGCCTCACGCCAAAAGCGTGGCATGTGACCAATCCCAAATTAGAGCATGACTTGTCCTGGGCAGGGAGAGTCTCTCCCAGGAAGCTTGCCTGCTGAAGGCATTCCCTTGCCTCCCTGGGGTGTGCCCCAGCTGCCTCCCATGTCTGCAGGGCAGGGAAGAGCTTTGCTCATGCAGCAGGGATGCATTGCCTCCTTGGTGGAGTCTGGGAGATGTTTCTGTAGCCAGGGCCCTTGTGAGCAAGTCCCCTCCCTGAGCATGCCCAGCCGTGTGGCAGTGCCAGTTCCTTCCAGCCCTCGCTTGCTGAGGGCGAGCTTCCTTACCTGCCTTGTGGTGCTGGCTTGTGCTGTTGCCTGAGGAGGGCTCTGGGACATGGCGGAGGAGGTGTGTGGAAGCTCTAATGCTAGGAGAAGACATATTGCCTGGGACCCAGAGACGAGTCCCAGGCAGGGGGAAGATGTTTTCTGCAACCCTTTATTTCCCACCAGAAAGCACTCAGGAGAGCTCCTACACACAGCCCCATCTCTTTAGCCAGGAGGGTGAGGCCTGTGTGTCCCTTGCCTCCCACCGCCCATGTCTGACCCTGCCCTGGAGGCAGACCTACTCAGAGGAGGTCCAGGGGATCCAGGATCAGAGGGTAGTTCAGTCCCCAGTCTGTAGTGCTGCAAGAGCTTGTTCCTCCTCCTGTGCAGGACCTGCCTTTTGTCCTTCTAGAATGCCATGAGGTTCCTGTGGGCCCATTCCTGCAGCCTGTCTAGGTCTCCCCTTGTGGCAACCCTGCCCTGGAGCGCATCAGCTGGACCTCAGTTACTGTCTTTTGCCAAGTTAGTGGAAGTGGTAATGGCATCAAGGCAGACAGCTGAAAGCATTGGCACAACCTGGATGCCTGGGGAGGCAAGGACAGGTGACCGTTGGAAGGACCCATGCAGGACGGAGGAGAGAGAAGCTTGTGGCGCATCTTTAATGAACAGGACCTTGGATGCTCTGCTGAGGATTGCAGCTCCATGACGAGTGGGACCTCTTCCTGCAAAACACATTACCAACCATTCCCCCAAAGTGCACCAAGCCATGTCCTGTCCTCTGCCTGAATGCAACCACAGCAGCACTCGGGCTCATTTTCTGCTCATACTGATACGATCCTGCTGGGGTATTCCTTGGGTCCCTCCTAGCAGCACTAGAAAGTAGCCTGTATGGTAAAATAGGCATGTCAGAAATGAGAAAATGAAATGGCAGATTTGATGGAAACCAAAACAGAACCTGTGCCATTAGGAAGCCTATTTTGCATTTGAGGTGAGTCTGATGGAAAATTATGGCCTGCATAGAGTGATTGTGGGCCTGAGGCAGTGCAGGGGAGGTATAAATGCAGCCCCATTTCCTCTGTGTCTTCATCCACTCCTGTCTCCTCCATCTCCTTGGGATCAAGGTGAGTCTGAAGTACTTTATCCTCTTCTCCTTCCCTGGAGATTTGTTAGCAAATGCCTGCCCCTTCATATTCTCCTGGATCTTGGGAGCGCTAGTCATGGGGGAGAGAAGGCATCAGCAGGTGTGTCATGGAGAGGAGCTGGGGCTTGGATGAGGTGTATCTGACGCTATGGGCTATGTGGGGATCTTTGTGGATCTTGACTTTCTTACCAAGGACATTGCAGACCGAGGGAAGGGGAAGGCTGTGGGCCTCCTTACACAGCTGCCAGTTCACGAAACAGCATGTGCTGTGGTTCTCCCCTGGTGGGCTGTATGATGCTCCTCTCCCACCTATGTGCTCCTCCTGTTCCTCTCTCACACCAGGTACACGTCCTGCCCTGAGACATGTCCTGCTACAACCAGTGCCTGCCGTGCCTGCCATGTGGACCCTGTGGCCCGACCCCGCTGGCCAACAGCTGCAATGAGCCCTGTGTCCAGCAGTGCCAGGACTCCACTGTCGTCATCCAGCCCTCTCCTGTGGTGGTGACCCTGCCCGGCCCCATCCTCAGCTCCTTCCCGCAGAACACCGCTGTGGGATCCTCCACCTCCGCTGCCGTTGGCAGCATCCTCAGCTCTCAGGGAGTGCCCATCTCCTCCGGGGGCTTTGGCCTCTCTGGCTTTGGCAGCCGCTACTGCGGCAGGAGATGTTTCCCCTGCTAAAGCTGCTGCTATCTGAACTGGGGCCTCTTCAGAGGGTGACCTCATTTCCCTCTTTTGACTCGAATATTAAATTTCTGCTGCATCCCAGTCTGCAGTGCTTAATTGTCTTTCCCCTGTAGACACTCCAGACACCTTCTGTCAGGACCGATGCTGTTGCTCTGGGGACATCAGTGGGCATGTGGGCCACATTGGGTCCATTCACCTTCTCCAAGGGTGAGGCCCTGTGCAGTAGGGCCCCTTGGGAAAGCACTGTCACTCACACGTGAGAGAGGTGCCCATGAGTTTTGCAGGGCCGCTGGCCATCAGGCCCAGCTTTGCTGCCTCTCTGTCCTGGCGTGCCATCTTGGCCTCAGCGCACATCCTGCTGAAGGTGGCATGTGGCCACTGCTGGCCTCCAGCGAGGAGCCAGAGCTGCAGGAGACCCTGGGAGGGCAGCAGCCACACAGGTTCCTGGGAAGGGGCAGCAGGGGAGAGGGAGAGAGGCGAGAGGAGGGGCGGCAATTCCTTCTGCTCTGGGGGCAGCTGTGCTGGGCGGGGAGGCTTGTGCAGAAAATGGCGCCAGAGCAGGCCAGGAGAGGGAGTGGGGGAAGCAGGCTGTACTGGCTCTGGCTGTGATTGAGGCAATTGTCTTCACCATAGGCAATATGGTGCTGTGTTCTGATTGTGTGGCTAAAACAGTGGAGGTGACACACCAACAATTTAGCCTATCATCAAGGCCTTCTATGTCTCCCACTCTGCACCCTGACAGAACAGCCTAGCATTTTCCTGGGACAGAGTTAACATTCCCCATAGCATCCCCTAGAGTGCTGTGCTCTGCACTTAGAGCCAGAACGGCATTGCTATCTCACCAGTGTTTGTGTTACTGTGGAGCAGTGCTGGCGTAGCATCAAGACTCTCTGCTAGCCCCCAAGGGCAGGAGGTGGGGAATGGGTGAGTGGTGGGGAGGGGTTATCTGCAGGGCAGCTGAGCTAAACCAACCAAAGTGCTATTCCACACCATTTGTTGTCACACCCAGTAATAGAAGCAGAGGAAGAAGAATGAGTGCTCTTGTTATGAAAACATCTGTCCTCCCAAACAACCACTGTGGTTATTGAGGCCCAGGTTCCCAAGACGTGGCTGAAAATCGCTTACTGTTTGGAAGGAGAGAATAATTTGTTTCCCTTTTCTTCCTTGCATCCTTTGCTTATTTTTTCTCTTTTTTTTTTTTTTTTTTCCTTAAATTTGATTGTCCTTATCTCCACTTGTGAGACGATTTTATTTTTCCCATTGTATTTTCTCCACCCCTTCTCATCCATTTATGATGGGGAGCAAGAGAGCAGTGTGGTGGAATTCAGTTGGCCAGTAATGAGAAACCATCAGAGTAGGCAGGTGCTTAGAAGGGGACACAGCTAGGACAGCTGACCTAAATTGACCAAAGGGATATTGCATACCATATCGCATCATACTCAGCAACAAACCAGGGGACAGTTGTTCCAAAGTAGCCATTCTGCAGTGACTTGCTGGGCATTGGTCTGCTGGTGGGAGGTGGTGGGACACAGCCTTTGCATCACTTGCTTTTTCTCTTTTGTTTCCCATTTCCTTCATAGAATGTCTTTATGTTGACCTGGGACTTTTTCTCACTCTTGGTCTTCCAGCTCTCTTTGGCTGAGTGTGCAGTGTGAGCAAGTGGGTGGTGGGTGCTTAAATGCTTGCTGGGTTCAACCCATCACACAGGCTCACAGGCAGTGCATTGTCCTCCTCCCCCTACTATTTCCATCTGTTCCCTGGGCTTCCTACAAAATTTTGTGGGGAAGAGGGAGGCAGGGAGAGACTGAGGGCAGGAGGAGAGACAGCAGGTGCTTTCTGAGTGTCTCTAAGGGCCGTCTACAAGCTCCCCAAAGCAGCGCCCAGGTCACCCAGAGCTCAGGCTGGCAGATGCCTTCCTGCCAGCCTGTCCTCATGACACATCATCCATCTTGCAGCCCCTCTATTGCAGCAGACTGAAAGCTGGTCCAGGAAAAGTTGCTTGGGTGGTAAACCCATCCAAAGAGAAGTGAATCCCAGCAGTGCTCCGAGACATCGAGGACACCAATGACATCCTGGGTTGTGTGAGCAGAAGCATAGTCAGGAGCCCAAGGCTGATGACAATTGCACTCTGCTCAGCATTCCTTCAAATGCATCTAGAACATTATACCCAGTTTGGGGCTGTGTAGCAAGAAAGACATTGACCAAGCACAGCAAGTTCTGCAGTGTTATTGTTAGGAAGGGATTTCCTGCCTTCTCCTGGGCCGCTATGCCCTCCTCCTTGCCAAGGAAGTAGTCGTCCCTTCTTCCTTACTATGCTGTTATGCTAATTAGAGAAGAAGAAAGAGTGTGCACACCAAAATGAATGCAAGCCTTTGTTAACGATTGCTAAGAACGAGCATCATCAGAACTACCAAAATGCACAGAGGCCACTCAACTACATTGGATAATTCCATCCAGCTCTAAGTAAGCAGATATTTAGAATCCAGACGGTGACCTGATGCGTGAAGAAGCATTCTGAATGCAAGCCTGTGTTAATGATTGCTAAGCATGAGCATCAGCAACCACCCGCTCCCAGAACTACCAGTCAGCAACACCTCTCTCCCCAGGCATCCTGGAAGAGCAGCTGCAGGGGAAGGACAACTCAGAGGCGCAGGCTGGGATGCAACAGAACTTTAATATTCGAGTCAAATGGGGGAAAAGACATCACTCTGAGAGGAGGCCCCAATGCAGGAAGCACCAGAGGCAGATGGGAGTGTCAGCTGTGTGGCCATGGTGGTCATCCCACCAGCTGTCCATCAGCCCACTTGCTGTAGGAGAAGTGCCAGCAGGTCCTCTCTAGGTTGATGCTGTGGGACTCAGAGCCCAGTGGAGCAGTACTGAGCAAAAGAAGGACACAGATGGGAAAGGAGAGAGTGGAGGAGGGGAAAGGCAGACATGATTTTTCCAAGAGCCCAGACAGGCTCCATCCTCTTGCAAGGGTTGCTGGGGATGGTTTGACCCCTCTGAATACAAGAAACCAATGATCTGTGCCCAGTCCGCTACCAACTTCTGGGTCCCTGGGGATCTTTCTCCAGGACCATCACCAGCAGCTTTAGCAGGGGAGGCACCTTGTGCCGCAGTAGCGGCTGCCAAAGCCAGAGAGGCCAAAGCCCCCGGAGGAGATGGGCACTCCCTGAGAGCTGAGGATGCTGCCAATGGCAGCGGAGGTGGAGGATCCCACGGCGGTGTTCTGCGGGAAGGAGCTGAGGATGGGGCCGGGCAGGGTCACCACCACGGGAGAGGGCTGGATGACGACAGTGGAGTCCTGGCACTGCTGGACACAGGGCTCATTGCAGCTGTTGGCCAGTGGGGTCGGGCCACAGGGTCCACGTGGCAGGCATGGCAGGCACTGGTTGTAGCAGGACATGTCTCAGGGCAGGAGGTGAACCTGATGGGAGGGAGGGACAGGAGGAGCACATAGGTGAGAGAGGATCAGTCTGCCAGTCCACCCCAGGAGAGCCGTGGCACATGCTCTTTGGGGAGCTGTCAGCTGTACAATGAGGCTCAAGAAATCCTCTTTATGATTCAACCCAAAAGGTCTGCCAAGAGCATCCAGACTGAGCCAGGTCCTCCCCTGGCCCATTGCTTGGGATACATGTCAGTAGAGCCCAACTTTTCTCCATGATACATATGCTGTTCTCTTCCCTCTCCCATGAGTAGCATCCCCGGGAAACCAACAGAGGATGAAGGTGCAGGCATGTGCTAACAAATCCCAAGGGAAGAAGAAGAGGGGAAAGGGCTTCAGACTCACCTTGATCCCAAGGAGATGGAGGAGGCAGGAGTGGATGAGAGACTAAGGAGATGGGACCACTTTTATACCTCCCCTGCACCGCCCCAGGCCAACAGTCACTCTATGGACGCCGTAATTTTCCATCAGACTCACCCCAAATGCAAAATAGGCTTCCTAATGGCACAAATTTTGTTTTGGTTTCCATCAGCTCTGCCATTTCATTTCCTCATTTCTGACATGCCTATTTTACCATACAGGCTACTTTCTAGTGGTGCTGTGAGAGACTCAAGGAAGACCCCAGTAGGTTCTTATAAGTATTGGGCAGAAAAGGAGCCCGAGTGCTGCTGTGGTTGCATTCAGGTAGAGGACAGGACATGTCCTCTGGGATTGCAGAAAACTTTTCCCCACCTGGCTGGGACTCGTCTCTGGTCCCAGGAAATACGTCTTCTCCTAGCATTAGACCTTCAGCACACCTCCTCTGCCATGTCCCAAAGTCTTTCTCAGGCAACAGCACAAACCAGCACCACAAGGGGGGTAAGGAAGCTCCCCCTCAGCAAGCGAGGGTAGGCAGGAACCGGCACTGCCACAGGGCTGAGCATGCTTAGGGACGGGACTTGCTCACAAGGGCCCTGGCTACAGAAACATCTCCCAGACTCCACCAAGGAGGCAATGCATCCCTGCTGCATGAACAAAGCTCTTCCCTGCCCTGCAGACATGGGAGGCAGCTGGGACACACCCCAGGAAGGCAAGGGAATGCCTTCAGCAGGCCAGCTTCCTGGGAGAGACTCTCCCTGCCCAGGACAAGTCATGCTCTAATTTGGGATTGGTCACATGCCACGCTTTTGGCGTGAGGCCAAGCCAGAGTGCCTGCTGTCTGCAGGCCTGAGCACCATGCATGCCAAATCCCCCTCTGGCCAAGCAGCTCCATGCGAATCCGAGCTCGAGCTGTGCCATGCTCCAGGCAGCCCCAACAGCCATCACCCTGCAGCATGACCTTCTCACAAGTACTCTCATAGCTCAGGCAGCTCACAGGATGGTCGGCATGTTTTGCACAAGAGTGCTTGTCTTTGGGTGTGCTGCTGGTCAGGGATTGTGTCTGGCCAGTCCTCAGGACTGATTCCCCAGGACTTGCTGAGCAATCATTGGGCTCGGGAGAGCCAACTTCAGTTTTCTTACAGCAGCTGACAACATGGCTTGCCTGAAGAGCCCAGGAGACAGGCACAAGAGGGAACAAGGCCAAATAAGCAGACAACGTCGCCCCAGAAGGAGTAGCCTTGTGCCAGGGCATTTCAAAACTGCAGCACAGCCCATCTGCCTATGCTTCTGCTTTGCTTAATGAGGTGTCTGAATGGTGGAGCAGGCTGGGAGCTAGGCCAAGTGGTAGAAGGATGTGCTGTGTCCTCAGGCAAAGGAAACTTTGGGTATCGAGGAGGGCACTGCATAGGCAGGAGGATATGTGCACTTCCTTGTAAACAGGGTCCAAATGTGGTCAAAGCATTTCCACAGACACATGTCCCATGCCTGCATAGAGCCGCTCAAGAACGTGGGACTCATATTCAGTCCCTACTGACATGTTTCTGCCAGGGGAAACGCTTGACCTCTTATCCTTGTACTTGAAAGGAGCCTCTGTGGCCAAATGGGCAAGTCAGAAATGAGGAAATGAAATTGCAGAGGTGACCAAAACCAAAACACCACTTGTGCCATTAGAAAGGCTATTTTGCATTTGAGGTGACTCTGCTGGAAAATTATGGCCTGCGTAGAGTGACTGTGGGCCTGGGGCAGCGGAGGATAGGTATAAAAGCAGCCCCATCTCCTCAGTCTCTCATCCACTCCTGTCACCTCCATCTCCTTGGGATCAAGGTGAGTCTGAAGGCCTTTCTCCTCCTTTTCATCCCTGGGGAATTCTCATAACATGCCTGCACCTTCATATTCTCCTGGATCTTGGGAGTGCTAGTAATGGGAGAGGGAAGGGAGCAGCAGTTGTGTCATGGAGAGAAGCTGGAGCTTGACTCAGGTGTCTCCAAAGCTATGGGCTAGGTTATTCTTGACAAGGACATTGGAGACAAAGGGAAGGAGAAAGCTGTGGGCCTCCTTAGACATCTGCCGGCTCCCCCAAACAGCATGTGCTGTTGCTATCCAGTGGTGGGTTGGACACTGCTCAACAATCACTGCCATGTTCCTCCTGTCCCTCTCTCCCACCAGGTGCAAGTCCTGCCTCGAGACATGTCCTGCTACAACCAGTGCCTGCCGTGCCTGCCATGTGGACCCTGTGGCCCAACCCCGCTGGCCAACAGCTGCAATGAGCCCTGTGTCCAGCAGTGCCAGGACTCCACTGTCGTCATCCAGCCCTCTCCCGTGGTGGTGACCCTGCCCGGCCCCATCCTCAGCTCCTTCCCGCAGAACACCGCCGTGGGATCCTCCACCTCCGCTGCCATTGGCAGCATCCTCAGCTCTCAGGGAGTGCCCATCTCCTCCGGGGGCTTTGGCCTCTCTGGCTTTGGCAGCCGCTTCTGCGGCAGGAGGTGCCTCCCTTGCTAAAGCTGCTGGCAATGGCTCTGGAGAAAAACACCCAGGGACCCAGAAGTTTGTAGTGAGACCAAGTTAGTAGACTGAGCACAGAGCATCAGCTTCTTCTGTTTGGGGGGGTTAAACTACCCCAGTACATCTTGCAAGAGAATGGGGCCAGCCTGGGCTCTCGGAAAGCATGGCCCATGTCTGCCTTTCTCGTTCTGCACTCTCTCCTTTCCCACCTGTGTCCTTGTTGCTCGGTGCTGCTCCACTGAGCTCTGAGTCCCACAGCGTCAGCCTAGAGAGGACCTTCTGGCCCTTCTCCCTCAGTAAGTGGGCACATGGACAGCTGGTGGATGCCTGCCATGGCCTCCTATCACAGGCTCTCTTCTTCCCATCATGCTTCCTGCACTGGGACCCCCTCTCAGAGTGATCTCATTTCCCTCTTTTGACTCTAATATTAAAGTTCTGCTGCATCCCAACCTGTGCCTCTGAGTTGTCCTTCCCCTGCAGTGGCTCTTCCAGAATGCCTGTGGAGAGAGGTGATGCTCATTGTTTTTTCTGGGATTAGGTGTTTGGCAATGCTTAACACCTTGTGGCTGTTCGGGTGTTTAGCAATTGTTAACACAGGCTTCCATTCATTATTCTTCTTCATGTGTAAGATCACCCTCTGGATTCAAAATATCTGCTTACTTAGGGCTGCATGGCCATGGCAGTCGTACTGCCAGCTTTCCATCTCCCCTCTCTACTGTGGGAGAAGTGCCATAGGGTGCTTCCTATGCTTATTATGTGGGGTTGGGATGTAGAAGAGGTTTATTTAGTCAAACCCAGACAGTATCAAAACTTTCTACAGTGGTTATGGATATGTAGCGAAGGTCATGGGGACTCAGATGGTCTCCTTAATTCTGCTGGGGTGGTGAAAGGATGTGAGACAGTTAACATGGACAGTACAGGTCAATAATTGGCTGCTGAACTGGTGTCAGTGACAGAGTTTTGTGTTCTATGATCATAGGACCTTGTTTGATGGTCAGTGTATTCTTGTGAGAGATGGGAAGCTCCTTACTAAGTGGGGCAAAGATTTTTTTGGTCAACAGAATGTCTGACCTCAAAAGGAGGGAAACTCCTTTTAAAGTAGGAAATAGGGACAGTGTAACCAGCAGCCTTGTGAGAATGATGGATAGGGTTGCTGAATAAAGGTCATGGAATGATGTGATAGGAACAGATCACAAAATCAACAAAATGGAGTTTAAGCAGGATCACCTCCAGCAGTTGTGGATTAGCAATGGTTCCTACTGTGCAGCCTTATGGAGATATGTCCTAAACTATCCCTAGGAATCCAACATCTTGACGTGCCCCTCTTAAGTGTCTGTAAGCTAACGCATACAGTATAGGGAATAAACAATATGAGTTTGAGATGGGTACATGGTTGTAGGTCTATGGTCTTACTTACTGGGATTATGGAGACATGGTGGGATGGCTCCCATGCCTGAAATCTTGCTGTTGAAGTATAAACGCTGTTTAGGAAGGACAGGCTATGGAGACAAGGAGTGGGCATTGCTCTCTATGTCAGAGACCAGTTGAAATACATGGAGCTCTGCCTGGGGATGAATGAGGAGCTGACTGAGACTTTATTGGTTAGGATTAAACAGATGAAAGAGTGAGGTAACATTATAGTGGTATCTGCTACAAACTACCTGGTGAAACAGGCAAAGTAAATGAGGCCCCCCACAGACAAATAGGAGCAAACTTGTTGACAGTGCACTCTATTCCTTCATTCAAGACATCGATAAATATATTGAATAATATTGGTCCCAGTAATGACCCTTGAGGGACTCCACTAGATACAGGCCTCCAACTAGACTCTGTCCCATTGACCACAACTCTCTGGCTTCTTTCCTTCAGTCAGTTCACAGTCCACCTCACTACCCGATCATCCAAACCACATTTCCTCAGTCTAGCTGTGAGGATGCTGTAGGAGACGGTGTCAAAGCCTTACTGAGATCAAGATAGACCACGTCCACTGATTTACCATCATCTATCCACCTGGTTATGTCTTCATAAAAGGCTATCAGGTTGGTCAAGCATGACTTCCCCTTGGTGAAGCCATGTTGACTGCCCCTAATGACCATCTTATCCTTGATATGCCTAGAGACAACACCAAGGATAAGTTGTTCCATCACCTTTTCAGGGATGGAGGTGAGGCTGACCTGTCTATAGTTACCTGGATCCTCCCTCTTGCCCCTTTTGAAGACCAGAGTGACATGCTTTCCTCTAGTCCTCAGGCACCTCTCCTGTTCCCCATGACTTGCCAAAGATGATGGAGAGTGGCCTAGAAATTACTTCCATCATCTCCCTCAGCACCCGCAGGTGCATCCCATCAGGACCCATGGATTTATGAATGTCCAGCTTATTTAATCAGTCCTTAACCCAGTCCTCATCAATCAAGGCAAACTCCTCCTTTATCCTGACTTCATCTGGGGCCTCAGGAGTACGGGACTCCTCAGGACAGCCTCCAGCATTATAGACAGAGACAAAGAAGGCATTCAGTAATTCTGCCTTCTCTTTATCTTCTGTCACCAGGGCTCCCATATCATTCATCAGAGGGCCTACATTGCCTCTAGTGTTATTTTTACTTGCAATTTATTTGTAGAAGCCCTTTCTTTTGACATTGACCCCTCTTGCAAGTTTTAATTCTAAGGAGGCCTTAGCTTTCCGAGTTGCCTCTTTACATCCTCTGACAACAGTCTTATACTCCTCCCAAGTGGCCAGCCCCTCCTTCCATGATCTCTAGAATCTCCTGTTCCACTTGAGTTTGGCCAGCAGTTCCCTGTTTAGCCATGCAGTTCTCCTGGCTCCCTATCTTGGCTTCCTACCTGTGATGCAAAAGTGTCCTTCACTGTCTGGGATTTAGTGTCTGTCTGTCAGGCAGCATTTATGACCCCTTTCTCGCCTTCAAAACCCAGTCATCTCTTCACACATGCATGCACACACACACTCCCTTCTTTCTGCCTGCCTCTCTCAACCTCTCTGCTCTCTGTCTTGGGCACTTTACTCCACATTCCCCTCCCTTTTTCCTTCTCAACAGAAGGGCAAAAGAACTGATCTTTCTGTATTTTTTCCTGTTACGAAGCCCAGAATGAGAGGGTCCTATGGCCCCTTCTGCTCAGTTCAGGAAAATACGCAGTTTAATTAGAGAAAAAGAAAAAAGGAAAGGAAAAGAAAGGAAAGGAAAGGAAAGGAAAGGAAAGGAAAGGAAAGGAAAGGAAAGGAAAGGAAAGGAAAGGAAAGGAAAGGAAAGGAAAGGAAAGGAAAGGAAAGGAAAGGAAAGGAAAGGAAAGGAAAGGAAAGGAAAGGAAAGGAAAGGAAAGGAAAGGAAAGGAAAGGAAAGGAAAGGAAAGGAAAGGAAAGGAAAGGAAAGGAAAGGAAAGGAAAGGAAAGGAAAGGAAAGGAAAGGAAAGGAAAGGAAAGGAAAGGAAAGGAAAGGAAAGGAAAGGAAAGGAAAGGAAAGGAAAGGAAAGGAAAGGAAAGGAAAGGAAAGAAGAGAAGAGAAGAGAAGAGAAGAGAAGAGAAGAGAAGAGAAGAGAAGAGAAGAGAAGAGAGCAGAGCAGAGCAGAGCAGAGCAGAGCAGAGCAGAGCAGAGCAGAGCAGAGCAGAGAAGAGAAGAGAAGAGAAGAGAAGAGAAGAGAAGAGAAGAGAAGAGAAGAGAAGAGAAGGCAATGAAAGCAAGGGCAAAATATAATTATTCCCTATTTCCCATCAGCAAGAAATGTTTGAGGAAAAAAAAAAGAGAGAGAGAAAGAGAAAGAGAGAGGGAAAGAGAGAAAAGAGAAAGAGAGAGACAAAGACAAAGACAAAAACAAAGGACATCCCCAGCTCTCTCAGCCTTTCTTCATAGAATAGGTGCTCCAGCCCTTTTTGTGAGCCTCCTTTGGCTTGCCTTTGGACCTGATCTAACAGGTCCACATCCTTCTTGTGCTGGGAGCCCCAGCCCTGGATGCAGTACTCCAAGTGAGGCCTCACAAGGGCAGATTAGAAGGGGACAATCGCCTCCCTTGACCTTCTTGCCACTCCTCCTTTGATTTTGAAGGTCTCCAAGGAGTTACCTTCCACAACCTCTCCGTGCAACCTGTGCCAATGCTCCATAACACACATGGTAAAGAAGTGCTTCCTGATGTTTAGATAGAACTTCTTGTTTTCCAGGATGCACTTGGCCTTCTGGACTGCAAGTGCACAAGGCTGGCCCATACCAAGCTTCTCCTCCACAAGAACCCCCAAGTCCTTCTCTGCAAGGCTGCTCTCAATGAGTTCTTTATCCAGTCTGTGCTCATGTCCGAGATTGCCCTGAGCCAGGTGCAGCACCTTGCAGTTGGACTTGTTGAACCTCATGCGGTTCACATGGGCTCACTTTTCTAGCTTCTCCAGGTCCCTTTGGATGGCATTCCTGCCTTCTGTTGTATCGACTGCATCACTCAGTTTGGTGTCATCTGCAAACTTGCTGAGGGTGCACTCAATCCCACTGTCTAAGTCCTGGGTAAAGTTATGAAAGAGTACCAGTCCCAAGACAGACCCCTGAAGGACACCACTCATCACCATCCTCCAACTGGACATAAAGCCATTGGCCACAATTCTCTGGGTGCATCCTTCAAGCCAACTCCTTATCCACTGCATGGTCCACCCTTCAAATCCATATTTCTCCAATTTGGAGATCAAGATGTCATGTGGGGCTGTATCAAAAGCCTTACAGAAGTCCAGGCAGATGACATCCGTTGGTATTCCCTTGTCAACTGATACAGTCACCCCATCATAGAAGGCCACCAGATTGGTCAGGCATGATTTGTCCTTGGTGAAGTCATGCTGGTCATCTTAAATCACCTCCTTGTATTGCATGTTGTCTATCATTTGAAAAGTTCAAGCAAAGCCCCAGCACAGTGCAGCAAGCTGTAACTCTCTGTCATTGCCAGGGTCACAGAATACTTCTTTCAAAAGTTTATAAGTTAGTTTATATGTAAACAATATATTCATCAGTGACTTGAATGAGGGAATAGAGTGCAGTGTCAGCAGGTTTGCTGATGACACTAAACTGGGAGGAGTGGCTGACATGTCAGAAGGCTGTGCTGCCATCCAGATGGACCTAGACAGGCTGGAGAGTTTGGCGAGGAGAAATCTAATGAAATATAACAAAGGCAAGTGTAAAGTCCTGTATCTGGGCAAGAACAACCCCAGACACCAGTATAAGTTGGGGACTGCCCTGCTGGAGAGCAGCGAAGGCGAGAGGGACCTGGAGGTCCTAGTGGACAGTGGGATGACCTTGAGCCAGCACTGCACACTTGTGGTCAAGAAGGCCAATGGCATCCTGGGGCATATTAGAAAGGGTGTGGTTAGTAGGTCAAGGGAGGTTTTCCCCTCTGCCCCCCCCCCCCCCCCCCCCCCCCCCGATGAGACCACATCTGGAATATTGCATCCAGTTCTGGGCCCCTCAGTTCAAAAAGGACAGGGAACTGCTTGAGAGAGTCCAGCGCAGAGCCACGAGGATGATTAACGGAGAGGAACGTCTTCCTTACAAGGAAAGGCTGAGGGAACTGGGTCTCTACCTTGGAGGAGAGGAGTCTGAGGGGTGACATTATTAATGTTTATAAACATTTAAAGGGTGAGTGTCAGGAGCTAGGCTCTTCTCAATGACATCTAATGATAGGACAAGGGGCAGTGGGTGCAAGCTGGTTCCACTTAAATACTAGATGAAACTTTTTCACGGTTAGGGTGACAGAACACTGGAACAGGCTGTCCAGGGGGGTTGTGGAGTCTCCTTCTCTGGACACATTCTACAACTGCGTGGACACGTTCTTGTGTGACCTGATCTAGGTGTTCCTGCTCCGGCAGGGGGATTAGACTAGGTGATCTTTCAAGGTCCCTTCCAATCCCTAACATTCTGTGATTCTGTGATTCTGTGATTCTTGTCCCACAAGCACCATAAGCCAGCCCACATCAAGCTGGGGACAGGGCAAATGGATGTCACTTTTTCTCTGATGAAGTGACTACAAATACTCCTGAGTACTGCTCAGTTTAGCGTATTTCTCATTGCAGCATAGCTCTTCTGTGCAAACACATTGGCAGCTATTGTCCAGTGTTCCCTCATCTCATGCAGACATTCTGAGATCTCAATCAGAAGATTTGCATTACAGCTAAAAGGCACCACAGGAATGCATTATTTATTCATCCCAAGAAACTGTGGTGATTATTCATGCTTCAAGGAGGTAGACACCAAGGCAACTTGGAAAGAAATTGACTGAGGGATTACTAGACTTTTAGCTGCAAAGTGAGCCTAATGTCTTGTGGCAAAGGCCGGTCCTAATTAATAGGCAAAGCTTGGCCCAGTCTTCTTTATGCTGATCTACAATCTGCTTTTCCTCCAATAGAGGTTCAGACCTTAATCTGCAAAAAAATTCAGAAAAATTTCAGGCTGGGAGCAGTTAGGACTGCCTGCCCATGCCTCACCAAAGTCTGCCAGCCCTTTCAGGGTTGCCAGAAAAAAAACAGGACCATGTCCCACTTTTGCCTCCAGAGGGTGCCGTCGCAGCTTGCAGAAAGAGGAAGTAGAGCTTGAGAGTTCCCATCTTCTCTACCAGTCAGCTCAAAGCACTCTCCAAACCTTATCCCAAAGAGGAACACAAAACTCTCTTCCTGCTGTTTAGGCAGACTTCCCTGTGACCCACTCCGCTCTGTGCCTCACCTCTGTGCCTTGTTTGTCTATTTTGGAGAAAAGAAGGCTAAGAGGTGACCTCATTGCCCTCTACAACATCCTGAGGTGGGGAAATGGAAAGGGAGGGTCAGATCTCTTCTCCCAATAACCAGTGATAGGATATGTTGGAATGGCACAAAGCCATTCTAAACTTCAGGTTAGACTGGCAAAGGAGAGCTGCATGTCTTAGGAGACAGGAAGGAACCTACTGACAGTTTCCAGTCTGAAACTGCAGTACTCAGGCCAAAGGAGAAAAAATAGGTAGACAGGACACACATAATCACAGAATGATTAAGGTTGGAAAGGAGGTTGGAGGTCATCTGATCCAACCCCCCTGCTCAAGCAGGGATACCCAGAGCAGGTTGCTCTGGATGTTGTCTAGGCAGATTTTGAAGGTCTCCAAGGAGGTATCTTCCACAACCTCTCCATGCAACCTGTGCCTGTGCTCCATAACACACATGGTAAAGAAGTGCTTCCTGATATTTAGATAGAACTTGTTTTCCAGTTTGTGCCAATTGCCACTTGTCCTGACACATTACAACACTGAAAAGAGCCTGGCTCCATCTTCATTGCACTCTCCCTTCAGGTATTGTCTTCTGCAGGTTGACACAACACTCAGCCTTCACCAGAGAAGAAGTGTACATCATGATCAAACCAATCAAATGTATGACATGCAAAAAACTTCTTCTGTTAGAGTAATTCCATAGACAGCATGAGTATTATGTCATGAAAAAACAAGTGATCCTTGCTGATGGAGAACAGTTCATGTAAGAAAACTTACTGAGTAGAGAGCACGACATGGTAAAGATTTACCTAGCAGCACTAGCAGGACTAGCAGACACTGGTGAGACAGAACTGCTTGGCTGAGAAGGAGAAGTGTGGTGGGAGTCCTGCCAGTGCTGCAGGGGGAAGAGGGAAGGCCTGACCCTCTGACAAAACTGGGAGCTTTCCTGCAGGGAGAGCAGGCGCTGCACATGGCAACATGAGACACATCCTAAGCAACAGGTATCAAAGGGGGAACAAAACTCTACAGGGCTCTAAAAACCCCAAACCCAGTCTAAGACAGAGTTTCGAAATCATATGTTTCCAACTGAGAAAAAGGGCAGTGAAAAAAGGACAGAAAAAGGACCACACAGAGCCCCAGTCTGGGATGCAGCAGAATTTTAATGATTTGAAAAAGCCCATTAATGAAATTCTTGCCTTCCCCTACTCCATACAAAGTTCAGTTGGCCAATCTGGTGCCAAGGCACATGGTGAGGGAGGAGCAGCCTGCTAGGCCACCGTGATGGTGCCAAGGCATGTGCTGGGCAGAGGGTGTGCAGGGAGGCCCATGGGCCTCTTGGTCTGTCCCCCAAGGCACTGGGCAAAGAGAGCCAGGCCCAAAAAAGCTCTTTCCAACCCAGAGACCTTGAGTGCCCTCAGCCCAGCCCTGGACTCTCCCCATGCCAGACCTTCTCCCCGCTTTCCCTCCCATGACAGGCAGCCCCAAGCCCCACCTCAGGACCGAGCTTCCAACTCACTTGTTTCCGAAGGAGAAGAAGTGCAGCGAAGCAGATGAGAGAGCAAAGAGTTGGGCTGGTTTTTATACAGGCTCTGCACTGCCCCAGGTCCAGAGGAATCCTCTGGGGAAGTAATAATTTTCCGAGAAGCTCATCTGAAATGCAAAACATCCCAGCTAATGATACGGGGACTGTGTTTTGGTTTCCTGCACTGATGCCTTTTCATTTCCTCGTTTAGCTGTACCTGCGCCACCTTGAAGGCTTGAGGTGGGAGGCCCAAGGATTTCTGGGATAGCAGTGCATTGGTGCCATCAGGAGATGAGTCCCGAGTCCTCCAAACTCTCTCTGATGGTGCTTAAATGTGGCCTTCACAGACAGGTGGTCTGCCCTGCTGCTTTTGACTCTCATTCCCCTAATGCAGCTCTGGCGAGGCATTGGTGCACCTGTTGGGCCACCTCATCTGCCTGGGCTGTCTCTAATGACGACCCCCTAAATGTCCAGAGAAGTACTGGATGGAGAGGGCTAAGGACTGGTGTCATCATGAGGCAGAAAACCATCCCTGCTCTGCAGGAATGTGTGCTGTGACACAGGTACTGCCCTCTCTCTGGCTTTGTGCTGTGTGGCAGGAGAAGACCACCAGGGACCCTTTTACCCTGCTGGAGGTGGCTGTGAAGGTTTTGTCCCTGGCCACCTCCTTTGCCTCCTTTGGCCTGAGCACTGCAGTTCCAGTCTGGGAACAGGCGGGTGGTTCCTACCTGTCTCCTCAGGCCTGCGGCTCCCCTTTGGCCATGCGGCATGAAATTTAGAATAGAACAGTTCCAATGGAAGGGGCCTACAAACATCTTCATGTCCTGTTGCCTGACTGCTTCAGGACATGCCTTCCATCCTTTCTATCAGTTTTCTTGCCCTCCTCTGGACCAATTCAAGTCTCTTAATATCCTTTTTATATTGTGGAGCCCAGAACCACACACAGTCTTCAAGAGGAGGCCAGATGGGAGACTTGTTTCCAGAGATCACGTATTTTCTTCTTCTGGTCTACTGGAAGTAGGCAGGAGGTCCCCCTTTAGACAAGCCGTCCTTCTGCCTGCCTTTTCTTGACTTGCGACACAGTGGGATTGCCTCCCCCAGGGTCTTTTAAAGTTGGTTCTTGAAAATTGGCTGTCTCTCAGGGAACTCCAAGCCCTCTGGAGCAGATTGCCAGGGGATGCTGCTCACTAGGTCCCTGAGTAATTTAGAGTTGATCTCTTAAAATTTGCAGGGGGGGGTGGGGGAGGGGAGGGGGAGAGATAACTCTGCAATGCACTTTTTGTCGTTGTGCCAAAAGCTTTGAGCTCAACTATTTCGTGATCATTATGGCAAAGACAGGCACCTACTGTCACATCTCCCAGTAGGCCCTTAGGGGCAGCTGTTTTACAAGGGGGTGTGAGTGCCTTTGAGGCAGTTCAGAGCCCTTGTGCCCAAGAGGATTTGGAAAGGCTGAGCTGTGGCATGGCTGCACCAGCTGGAAGCTGCCAGTGCTGAAAAACCTGGTCCTGGCCCTGGGGAACCTGGGGCCCAGCTGAGGTGGCAGCTCGATTCTCTTCCTTTGGCTGAGCAAGCGTGTTCAGTGTGAGGCGATGTGCGCAGAAAGGCTCCCTGAGGCAGAGATGTGGGATCCTAGGCAGCCCGCAGAGCGTTTTCCTCCACCCTTTGTTCTGAGATTTGGAGGCAGCTTGGAGCTGTCAGAGGGAGGAGAACCCATGAGCTTGCAAGTTTCTCCAGGAGCTGCCTGGGCACCTTGTTGTGTGGAGAGTGTGACACGGTTGAGGTTATCCAGTGGGCCCTGGTGGGACTGGCAGGCTCTGTTGAGACTCAGCTGCCTGGCTGGGGAGGAGCAGGGCAGTGGGTGTCCTGCCAGTGCTGGAGGGGGAAGAGGGGAGGCCTGACCCTCTGGCAAAACCAGGAGCTTTCCTGTAGGAAGAGCAGGTGCTGCACATGGCAGCATGAGGCTTGTCCTAAGCAATGGGCATGAAAGGGGGAACAAGACTCTCCACGGCTCCTCAGAGATAAGACATAGCCCCACGCGCACTGCTTACACACGTGTGCCTAGAGACGGGGAGTGTGCTATCAGCAGGTGGAGCAATTCTGCATTTAGAAACTGCACCTCTTCTAGGCATGCTGGGGGAAATGCTGGCATGAAATGACTGGGGATAGACAAAATGCCTGAAGGACCTGCAAAGAAGGCTAAGCCAAGGCAAGGAGTGCTGGAAAGGCTGCCACCCTCCCTCCCACAGACATCTGGAAGAGGGAAAGGGGTCCTCCAGATGCAAGAGCCGCCTGCCAGGGAGGGCTCACAGGTGCTGCTGGATGAGGAAGCATGCCGCAGTGCCACTGCCACCGCCCCCTGTGGTCAGGGAGGTCATGTCCTCACTCGCGTACTGGTTAGGCTTTCCATCCACAGGATGTGCTCAAAGGCCAAGGAGGGCATTTCTGTTCAGAGGCGAAGCATGGCAGGTCCTAGTGGCTGCTTTCTCAGCTGCAAGGCACAGTGTCTGACAGGAGCCCCCTGGCTGTTTCTCACCTGCCGGGAACGGGCATGGATTTCATTTGTCCCTGCAAGATCTGCTCAGAGCAACAGCTTTCTCCCCGGCAGCCTGGGAGAGTGTCTGGAGAGGGAAGGACCACACAGAGCCCCAGGCTGGGATGCAGCAGAACTTTAATGATTTGAAAGAGGGGAGCGAGGACCTCTGAGTGGAGGCCACGGTTTGGGGAGCCCCAGGGGAGCTAGGAGTCTCTGTGCCTTGGCCAGGGTGGACTTTGCACTGGGTGTTTGTCTGCGTGCCCCACAGAGGGAGAGGAGAAGCAGACCCTTCCAAGACCAGCCTAGCAGGCGCCAACAGTCCAGGAGAGCAGAAGGCAACAGAGAAAAGGGGAAGAAGGAAGAGAGTAAGAAATGGGAAAGTTAGGCATGGGCCACATTTTCAGGAGTCCCAGGAGAGGCTCCAGCTGCCTGCCTTTGCAGGTGGAGCCACCTTGGTGGTCAGTCCATTACCATCTTCTGGGTTGGTGGTGGCTGCCTGCAGCAGCCTTAGCAGGGGAGGCAGGTTCTGCCACAGTAGCGGCTGCCCAGGCAGGAAAGGTCACAGCATCCGGAGTTGATGGGGACTCCGTCACAGCTGAGGATGCTTCCAATGGCAGCAGAGGTGGAGGATCCCACAACGGTGTTCTGCGGGAAGGAGCTGAGGATGGGGCCGGGCAGGGTCACCACCACAGGAGAGGGTTCAATGACAACATTGGAGTTTTGGCACTGCCTGACACAGGGCTCATTGCAGCTGTTGGCCAGCGGGGTTGGGCCACAGGGTCCACATGGCAGACACGGCAGGCACTGGTTGTAGCAGGACATGTCTCGGGGCAGGAGGTGCACCTGATGGGAGAGAGGGCCCGGAGGAGAATGGGGGTGAGGGAGGAGCAGCCTGCTAGGCCACCGTGATGGTGCCAAGGCATGTGCTGGGCAGAGGGTGTGCAGGGAGGCCCATGGGCCTCTTGGTCTGTCCCCCAAGGCACTGGGCAAAGAGAGCCAGGCCCAAAAAAGCTCTTTCCAACCCAGAGACCTTGAGTGCCCTCAGCCCAGCCCTGGACTCTCCCCATGCCAGACCTTCTCCCCGCTTTCCCTCCCATGACAGGCAGCCCCAAGCCCCACCTCAGGACCGAGCTTCCAACTCACTTGTTTCCGAAGGAGAAGAAGTGCAGCGAAGCAGATGAGAGAGCAAAGAGTTGGGCTGGTTTTTATACAGGCTCTGCACTGCCCCAGGTCCAGAGGAATCCTCTGGGGAAGTAATAATTTTCCGAGAAGCTCATCTGAAATGCAAAACATCCCAGCTAATGATACGGGGACTGTGTTTTGGTTTCCTGCACTGATGCCTTTTCATTTCCTCGTTTAGCTGTACCTGCGCCGCCTTGAAGGCTTGAGGTGGGAGGCCCAAGGATTTCTGGGATAGCAGTGCATTGGTGCCATCAGGAGATGAGTCCTGAGTGCCGGAGGGGTCACGTGCAGGCTGGGGACATTGGCCTGGGGCAGTTGTGTGGGGTTGTTTGCAGCCTCAGGGGCAGGAAGAGCCCAGCTGCACCCAGGCCTGCAATCCCTGCTTGGATGCCAACGGGCTCCTGTGTGGGAGGATGTGGCACATCCCCCTCTCGTCCAGCCTCCAAGCTCTCTCTGATTGTGCTTGAATGTGGCCTCCACAGACAGGTGGTCTGCCCTGCTGCTTTTGACTCTCATTCCCCTAATGCAGCTCTGGCGAGGCATTGGTGCACCTGTTGGGCCACCTCATCTGCCTGGGCTGTCTCTAATGACGACCCCCTAAATGTCCAGAGAAGTACTGGATGGAGAGGGCTAAGGACTGGTGTCATCATGAGGCAGAAAACCATCCCTGCTCTGCAGGAATGTGTGCTGTGACACAGGTACTGCCCTCTCTCTGGCTTTGTGCTGTGTAGCAGGAGAAGACCACCAGGGACCCTTTTACCCTGCTGGAGGTGGCTGTGAAGGTTTTGTCCCTGGCCACCTCCTTTGCCTCCTTTGGCCTGAGCACTGCAGTTCCAGTCTGGGAACAGGCGGGTGGTTCCTACCTGTCTCCTCAGGCCTGCAGCTCCCCTTCGGCCATGCGGCATGAAATTTAGAATAGAACAGTTCCAATGGAAGGGGCCTACAAACATCTTCATGTCCTGTTGCCTGACTGCTTCAGGACATGCCTTCCATCCTTTCTATCAGTTTTCTTGCCCTCCTCTGGACCAATTCAAGTCTCTTAATATCCTTTTTATATTGTGGAGCCCAGAACCACACACAGTCTTCAAGAGGAGGCCAGATGGGAGACTTGTTTCCAGAGATCACGTATTTTCTTCTTCTGGTCTACTGGAAGTAGGGAGGAGGTCCCCCTTCAGACAAGCCTGTGTGCATACTGGATTTGTCTCATTGCAAGGGGTGCGCATGAGCAGTTGTGTGTGTCTGAATGTCTCTCCCCTCATGATGACGGGATAGGCATGTCTTGGTGTAGCACTCTTCAGAACCCATGTTGTGAACACTATAGGCCCACAGTTTCATTGGGCCAGGAGTGCTCTGATTGCAGCTGATTGTGAGAGCCCAAGAAGGAGGAAGGGCTGTCCTTAGAGCTTGCCCTAAAATGCAGCCTTTGCCTCATGAGCCCTCCTTTTCTTGTCTCTCCCAAAGTCATGCTTTGATACCACAGCTTTCAGGATCACTTAGCACACTTCTCAAACAGTTGATCCTGGTCTTGTCCTGTTTAAGATCTTCATCAACAATCTAGTTGATGGAGTAGAGTTAACTACTAATAAAGTATCAGATGACACAAAAGTGGGTTGTGTGGCTGATTTACCAGAGCACTGTGGAGACCTCCAAGGGAACCTTGACAGATGGGATAGTTTGGATAAGAAGAATTGCATGGAGTTCAATAAAGAGAATTGCAGAGTCCTGCACATGGGGTGGAACAAGCCATGGGGGTAACCCAGCTGGAAAGCAGCTCTGTAGAAAAGGAACTAGAACTCCTGGTGTATACTAAGTTGAAGATGAGTCAGGAATGTGCTCTTGCTGATAAGAAGGCTAAAGGTATTCTGGGCTGCACTAGCAAAATATTGCCAGCAGGTCGAGAGAAGCATTTCTTCCTCTCTACTCAGCTTTGGTGAGGCCACACCCAGAGCACCGTGTCCAGTTCTGGGGCCCTCAATACAAGAAAGACATGGAAATATTGGAAAAAACCCAATGTAAGGCCACCAAGATGATCAGAGGTTTGGAGCACCTCTTCTATGAGGAGAGGCTGAGACAGTTGGGACACTTCAGCCTGGAGAAGAGGAAGCTCAGAGGTTATCTCATCAATGTGTAGACTATCAGCTTGCTAAATAGTCCAAGTTTATTTTGGACTGCTTTGGGAGCAGATTTAAATAACTGGTAGAGCAAGAATAAAGGGGCCTTAATGCAATATGTTGATGACTCGTTGCTAGGAGCCGCAGCCAAAGAAAAATGTGAACAGTTGTATAAATTCCTGAAGGGAGGGTGCAATAAAGATGCAGACAGGCTCTTTTCAGTGTTGCCCAGTGCCACAGCAAGAGGCAATGGGCATAAACTGGAACAAAAGCGGTTCCATCTAAACATCAGGAAGCACTTCTTTACTGTGCGGGTGATGGAGCCCTGGAACAGGATGACCAGAGATGTTATGGTGTCTCCCTCCTTGGAGTTCTTCAACAGCCATCTCAATGTGGTCCTAGGAAACCTGCTTTACTTATCTCTACGTCAGCAGAGGGACTGAAACAGATGATCTCCAGAGGTCCCTTCCAACCTTAACCATTCTGTGATTCTGTGATTTGGTTCCTTCACACCACGATGTCTATGATGCAGCCATGACTTGGTGGCTCTGGGCTCCTTTTCAGTAGAAAGCTGGAGAGGGAGTTTAGGTGGGCTAGCACAGCTTAGTCCACAGAAATAGGAGATACTTCTGAGCTCCTTCCTACTGATGCAGAGGCTGGAAAAGACTCACATGAGTTCTTCTGGACTGCAAGGAGCAATCCCAGAGAGGGATGTGAATTATTTCCCCCTGCCCAGGGCAAAGGGCTATCCAAGCTCTGGCCTTGGTGTTCATGGAGCTGTAGCAGGTAGCCTGTCTCTGCTCTGAGGAACTTTGAATGCTCCCCATCCTTGTCATGTTGTCAGAGGATTATAGACACTAAGCAGCAACTTCCCAACTTCCTTCCTCGGATGGAGTGTGGATCACTCTCCCTGCACTCTAGTATCATTCCAAATGTTTGGGTGGAACTTCACCAGGTTGCTGTTAGGTCTGGCTGAGAACAAGACAAAGAGGGACAACTCTCATCCAGGTCTGGCTGAGAATTGTCTCTATTTGTTGTGTTCTCAGCTATTTGCTTCCTGATCCTGGCTAGGAATACCTTGGTCAACTTGGGGGAGAATGATGCACTTGCAGTGGGGCGGCAAATGCATCCATGAGGAAGAGCTGTGGGTGTGGACAGGGATGTTCCCTTGTGCAGGAGTGGGTGGGAACATCTAGGAGCTCTTGCTAGAACTTGCCCTTTCCCATGGCTTCACATCCTGGCCTGTGCCCGACAAAGTATGAGGACAAGATCAAGCCTTGCCTATCCTTGGCTTGGCGCTGCCAAGGGAGAGGTGATCTGCAGACTGCCAGGACAAGCGGGGTCTCTCCGGGGCCAGGCTGTGGGTTAAGTGGGCTGGGGGCACCATGTTTCAGGTCTGGTCTCTGTCAGGAGTGTGAACAGCAGTAGCCCCACTGCAGCTCTGAGTTGCATGGTTAGTAGACAAGCTCAGGGAGCAACGGGGAGGAAACTTCATCCTCTCTGCCAGCACCCAATGGGTAATTCTAGACAGCAGTTAAATCTTCCCGTAGCCTTCTTGACACTGAGCAAATCCAGTCCTTTCAGACCCTCCTCATGCCACATATGTAAGGGTATTTTGAATGGGAGACCCTGTGCTTCAATAACATTGCCTGATCAAGAACTTTTCTAGTGCAAGTGGAATTATATGTAAAGGGTGAAAACAGTAAACAAGAAACCACAAGGAGACTCAAACCTGATACACTAGAGACAGCAATAACCAAGCCCACAAGTCTCCACTAGCTAATTAATGGTCCCTTAAGAAAATAGAGACATAGCTTCGGACTTAGTCACCTGGATATCATAACTGTTAAGAAGGAGAAAACAAGAGGAACATGAAGACTTGGGAATTTCAAGGAAGGCCATGGGGCTATAGAAAACTTACTAAGGAATGTTTTGGGAAAGGGTGTGACAAATAAAGATAAGGGGTCAAAAGAGCCTTCTTGCCTCTTCTATACAAGCCGCAATTGCCTTGTTGTATGCTTGTCTAACCAAGCCCTGCCCTTGATCACCAGTCTGCTTTATCTTCTAATTAAACCTTCCTTAACTATCTTTCAGTGTAATAACACTCTGTGTGTGAGTGTTGTATGGACTAGATGCAAACAATTGAAGAGACAAGAGGGAGTGAAATGAGGTCAGCAAGTGGAGTCAAACTGGGGTGAAGGCATTGCTGGGTTTGTGGTGCCAGCAGCTGGAGTGGACAAGGTCCCAGCATTTACCCACGTAGAGGCGTCCAGCACTCGCAGCCCGGGCCAGCCCCTAAATTGTGCTGGCACTGGGCACAGCCCCAAGGCAAAACTGGGTGGCCTTGGCAGGGAGGAGGTGCCATGGTGGGGAGGAGGCACCGCGGCCGGAGCAGAGAGACGGGGCTGGTGGGGGCAGCACGGTGTGGGCAGCAGAGTGGCAGGATGCATCAAGGCCGGGGGCTGCAGGAGCCTGGGCTGGGGTCAGGACGCTTCCCAGAGGGCCCGGTGCCAACTCTTCCGTCTTGTTCTTCAGGGCCTTTCCTCCTCCCTGCCTCTCAACCATCTCTCCTCTGCCTTTTCCAGCTCTCTGAGTCCTCACTTGGGATTCTCCTATCATCTCCGTCGGCTCTGTCCAGAGCTACTGGACTGTCGTCGGCTACTATCCCATCCTCTTTCCTATACTCTTTGGCACCCTGTGCATTCAGCAGTTATTATTGCTCTCAGCTCAGCCCACTGTCCTTCACTGTACCACCCCTAACTCTCATCCTGCTCTTCCTCTCCATGTCCATCCATCTGACTTTAATCCCCTCTCTCATTGCATCTGTTTTGGATTCACTCCCAGCCTATTGCGTGCACTCCACACACACACAGCAGCATCACCCTCCTCTGCTGCTTGTACCCACAGCACATTTCTCCATGCATTGCAGCCTGTTGTGCCTAACTGCTAATGTTCCTGAGTGTTTCTCTAGGAAAAGTGACATCAGAGCTCAGGGATCACTGATGCTCTCTTGCCTTGCCTTCTGCTTTCAGTGCAGTGTCTGCTGGCCAAGCCTTGGTGCAGCAGGAACCGTGGGCAGAGAGGGCACTGGCATCAACATCACCTGCTCACACCCTGACATCCAGACCTGTAACTACATCCACTGGTACCTTCAGCTCCCAGGCCAAGGCCCTCCATTCTTTGTGAGCAGTCACAAAAGCTCCATACCAGTGGTGGACCCAGCGGGGTGGCTGTCGGTGGCAGCAGACCGCCGGTTCAGCACTCTGTGGCTTGCCCAGCCGCGGCGCAGGGACACAGGAATGTATTGCTGTGCCCTGAGAGCCATGGGGAGAGGAGCTGGGGCTGCGGCTGGGCAAGCACCAAGGTGGGTGGGGCTGGGTGGGTGTGGTAGGGGCACAGCCCCAGCTGGACCTGCTGGGAGGAGCGGCAGTGATGGTTTCCCTGCCTGCCCGCCTGGCACTGGCCCAGGCCCACTGAGGCACCACAGCCCCGGGGTCCCCCTGCCACAGCTCCAGAACAGCACACTGTGCAGAGAGCTTCTCCTGCTCCTCTCACTCTGGCCCCCAGCGCTCCTGCCGGGTCAGAGACAGAAACCCCCTATAACCGAAGTGGTGGCAGCGTGCGCAGTGCTCGGGAAGGCGAGATGGCAGCCACCGGCCACAGTGATCCCCAGAGAGGAGCAATGCCTTTATTCTCTGCACAGCAAGGCAGGTAGCAGAGGTGCTTCTGCCCCAGCAGCCAGAGATCCCTTGGTCCTGCCACAGGGACCTGGCATTTCTCCCTCACAATGCATAGGGATGTCTTCTGTTTCTTTGTGGGTTTTGTTTTTGTTTTGGACACCCCTAACATAGCCAAGGAATCCCTGAGCAGTGTTAATGCTAGGTATTATTTTTTAAAAAAGAAAACCTAAAGTGGTTTACTGGTTGGTTACTTTTTTACAAACTCAGATACACAGTCCTTCCATTTCATAATCTCCTATCAAGTCATTTCTGTACCTGCTTGGACTTCATCTCAAAAATTTAGGAGTTCAAGCTCACCTCAGTCATGAGAAAGGGAAGTATAGGTTACCAACACCTTCAAGGATTTCTCACAGTGGCTAGTTTTGAGACCAAGATCTTATTGTCCACGACCTTCCTCAAACCCAAACACATGACTCTGTTTTTGACACAAGGTCCTGGAGATTGGATGAACACCTGCTACAAACTCTTGTAAATAGACATTTGAGGGCTATGTTCATGCCTCAGGAGTGAGTCACTACATTTTTAACCTGAGAAAAAGTGTTGAATTTCTGAGTTTTATTAAAGCTGGAAAGAGACCATTGGGAGGAAAGTTCTGGGTCCAGCTAGACCCTGGGGAACCTTTCTGCCTGGTCCTACCTGCATCTAGTCAGTACCTATAGAAGAAGTGGACATGGGTGTGCTAAAAACGAGACTCTTACCTACTCCTAGGACACAGATCCCATGTCCAGCTGGGTGCTGTATGGCCAGAGAAAGTCATCATGGATACCTCCCTTAATGACGAATGGCTGGGCTGGTTGAGATTACCATAACACGCCAGATGCTGGAAGGCATCCAGCAGTCTCCTATTGATCAACAGCTGACTGGATGATCTCTTAATCTACTACGTTAATTTTCAGGTGCACATGGCCCCTTTGGCAGTCTTACCTGGAGTTTAGAGGCAGCGGTTCTACAGCATGGCAAGTCTGCCAGAAAGGATGCTCAAGCACCATCTGACTTGGAGAGTTGTGAGAAGCCTGGATGTGGCCTCACTGTGCAAGTAAGAATTTCTTGGTGCTGAAATACCTGCCCTTAGCCCTAGGAAACTTATGGCATAGCAAAGATTGCAGCTTCATTCCTTTCCTCACAATGAACACCAGGCCTCTCAGATGCTGCTGTGGGTGAATAAGTACAGATCTTTGGTGGATTCTGGGTGTTTTTCTCTGCACATGAGTGTCCTAGTTTTGGCTGGGATAGATTTAATTTTCTTCCTATAGGCTTGAATAGTGCTGTGTTTTGGATTTGTGATAAAAGTAATGTAGATACACCAATGTTTTAGTTGTTGCTGAACAGTGCTTGCACAGAGTCAAGATCTTTTCTGCTTCTCATGCTGCCCTTCTGGAGATGAGGCTGGGGATGCACAAGAATCAGAGAATCATAGAACCATGAAGGTTGGAAAAGACCTCCAGGATCATCTGGTCCAACCATCCCCCAGAGAAGTTGGGAGGGGACACAGCCAGGACAGCTGGCCCATACTGACCAAAGGGGTATTCTCTACTGTATGATGTCATGCTCAGCAATAAAAGCAGGGAGGAAAGAAGGAGGAGTGGAGGACATTTGGAGTTACGGCGTTTGTCTTCCAAGTAACCATTATGCATAATGAGCCCTGCTTTTCTGGAAATGGCTGAACGTCTGCCTTGGAGAGCTCCCATGTGATTTTCTCTGTGTGGGATGTTTTGTTCCAAGATAGCACATTGTTGCCCTCAGAATTCAGCATTACACAGAAGGAGTGTGTGTGTGTGTGTGTGCACACGTGCCATGTGGAGCTGTTCCCCCTCCCCCTCCCAGCACTGTTTGCATGTAGGTCTGAGCTAATGTCCAGCAATGACACCTTGGAAGTGCTTTTGAGGGACTGGGCATGCTGACTCCTGATGGGGCACACCTGTCCAAGTGGGCAAGAGTGTTCTCAGCAGTAAGCTGGCTGGGCTTATCAGGAGGGCTTTAAACTAGATGTGGTGGGGGAAGGGGATGCTCCTCTGAGTGAAGAAAGCATACCTGAGAAAAATATCACTCTAAGTAATGGCAGGGAAATACTTGGGAACTGTCCCAGTGCAATCAGGAAGGGTTCTAGAAACACAATATGACTGATTGCCCAGCTGAAATGCCTCTACACCAAAGCATGCAGCATGGGAAACAAGCAAGAGGAATTGAAACCATGGTGCAATTAGACAAATGTGACCTGATTGCTATCATGGAAACATGGTGGGATGGATCACATAATTGGAATATTAGAATAGAGGGCTACAAACTCTTCAGAAGGGATAGACAGGGAATGAAGGGAGGGGGTGTTGCCCCCTGCATTAGGGAAGGAATTGATTGTGAAGAGTTGCCTTTGAGAAACAGCCACAGACACAGACAGGTTGAGTGCTTATGGGTGGGAGTTAAAGACCGCACCAATAAAGAACAGCTTGTGGTTGGGGTCTACTACAGGTCGCCTGATCAAGGGAGTCCAGATGAGGCATTCTTGCTTCAGCTACAAGAAGCGTCATGCTCACATGACCTCATTGTGATGGGGGACTTCAACCACCCAGATGTTTGTTGGGAAAACTACACAGCAGGCTGTAAGCAATCCAGAAGATTCCTAGAGTGCATCCTGGTCCAGGTACTAGACAAACCAGCCGGACAAGAAGTGTTACTTGACCTCATGCTCATTAACATGGAAGAGCTCATTAAAGAGGTCAAGACTGGAGGCAGTCTGGGCTGCAGCGACCATGTCCTAGCTGAGTTTGTGATCTTGAGGAATACAGGCTTGGCAAAGAGCAGAGTCAGGACCCTGAACTTCCAAAGAACAAAATTCCAGCTGTTTAAAGACTTCATAGAATGAGATCCCATGGAACACGGTCCTTAGGGACAAAGGAGCTGAAAAGAGCTGGCGGCTCTTTAAGGATGTTTTCCTTACAGTGCAAGAACGCTCCATCCCCCTGCATAAAATAGTGGCCATGGAGGGCAGACAACTGGGATGGCTGAGCAAGGTACCTGCAGGTCAAACTGAGGCACAAGAAGGAAATGCACAGGCAGTGGAAGCAGGGATGCGTGGCCTGTGTACAGGGCAGAAGAGTACAGGGATTTGGTCCGGATGTGCAGGGATGGGATGGGGAAAGCCAAGGCACAGATGGAACTGAGCTTGGCGAGGGATGCAAAGAACAGCAGGAAGGGATTCTATAGATACATTGCTCAGAAAAGAAAAGCCAAGGAAGAGTCCCCCATCTGATGGATGAGAAGGGAGAACCAGTAAGGACAGACATGGAGAAGGCTGAGGTACTCAAAAACTTCTTTGCCTCAGTCTTCACTGATAGTCAGGCTTCCCAAGTCTTTTGTTTCCCTGAACCAGGCTGGGGCAGAAAAGTCCCACCCACTGTAAGTGAAGAGCAGGTTTGAGACCACCTAATGAAATTAAACACATGCAAGTCTATGGAGGTCTGATGACATGCATCCAGGGTCCTGAAGGATTTGGCTGATGTAGTTGCCAAGCCTCTCTCCATCTTCTTTGAAAAGTCCTGGCAGTCAGACGAAGTCCCTGATGACTGGAAAAAGGAAAACATCACTTCCATTTTTAAAAAGGGTAGAAAGGAGGACCCAGGGAACTACAGACCAATGAGCCTCGCCTCTGTGCCTGGCAAGATCATGGAAAAAATCCTCCTGGAAGCAATGTTAAGACACATGCAAGACAAAGAGCTGATCCAAGACTGCCAGCATGGCTTCACCAAGGGTAAACTGTACCTGACTGATCTGGTGGTTTTCTACGATGGAGTGACTGCATCAGTTGGTAGAGGAAGACTGACCGATGTCATCTAGCTGAATTTCTGCAAGGCCTTTGACACAGTCCCACATGACATCCTGGTCTCCAAATTGGAGAGATATGGATTTGATGGATGGACCATTCAGAGGATAAGGAATTGGCTTGAAGGTCTCACCCAGGGAGTGGTGGTCTATGATTTATGTCCGAGTGGAGGCCAGTGACAAGTGGTGTACCTCAGGGGTCTGTTCTCGGACTGGTACTCTTTAATATCTTCATCAACAACATAGACAGTGGGATCAAGTGCACCCTCAGCAAATTTGCAGATGACACCAAGCTAAGTGATGCGTTTGATATGATAGAAGGAAGGGATGCCATCCAATGGGACCTGGACAGGCTTGAGAAGTGGACCTAATGAGCCTAATGACCATGTGAACCTAATGAGGTTCAACAAGTCTAAACACAGGGTGCTGTACCTAGGTTGAGGCAATCCTGGACATGAGCAGAGACTAGGAGAACTACTTGAGAGAAGCCCTGCCGAGAAGGACATGTGGGTTCTGGTGGACGAAAAGCTCAACATAAGTCGGCAGTGCATGCTTGAAGCCCAGAAGGCCAACTGCATCCTGGGCTGCACCAAAAGAGAAGTGGCCAGCAGGTCAAGGCAGGTGATTGTCCCCCTCTACTCTCCACTTGGAGTACTGTGTCCAGGTCTGGAGCCCCCAGCACAAGAAGGATGTTGATCTGTTGGAGCGGGTCCAGAGGGGGGCCACAAAGATGATTAAGGGGCCGGAACACCTCTCCTACAAAGATAGGCTGAGAGAGCTGGCACTGTTCAGCCTACAGAAGAGAAGGCTCTGGGATGACCTCATTGCAACCTTTCACTACTTGAAGGGGGCTTATAAAAAAGATGGAGAGCAACTCTTTGGTCAAACAGGTATTGACAGGACGAGGGGGAATGGTTTTAAACTAAAAGAGGGGAGATTTAGATTAGAGGTTAGAAGGAAATTTTTCACTCAGAGGGTGGTGAGGCACTGGAACATGTTGCCCAGAGAGGCTGTGGATGTCCCATCCCTGGAGGTGTTCAAGACCAGGTTAGATGAGGCCCTGAGCAACCTCATCTAGTGGGTGGCATCCCTGGCTATGGCAGGGAGGGTGGAACTAGATGATCTTTGAGGTCCCTTCTAACCAAGACCATTCTATGATCCTATGGTGAGACCTTCCCAGCCTTTGCAAAAGAGACAAATGCCATTAAGAGCAAGCTGGTGTGACTTATCTAGTTTTGTTCAGATCCAGAATCTTGAGAAAAGAGCAAAACAGTCCAGCAAAGCTGTCAGCAAAACTGTCATGGATTCAAAGAGTGACTGGACCAGCTTCTTCTGCTCTTAGTCTTCTCTCAGCCTCCTCTGATGAACACTGTGGCAAAAGGGAGCCCTTGTTGGGAGACAGGACCGCTCTTGTGGTTTTACCTCCTAGCCAGAATAGCCTCAGGAAGAAAACTTCCTTCTTAGCCCTGCATCTGGGCATAAGCCAAACCCTCAGCATGTGAAAAAAAAAACAACCACAAACATTAGCCTGGGACTGGGTGAGAAGTTCTGTTCATCTCAACTCCTATACATGCCACAAGCTGTTCTGTTGCTTTTCATGTCTCTCCTCCAGCTCATGGGAATCACCAATGCTGGAGGGAGTCCCTGAGCCCTGGTGGTTTCTCCTTCAGACAGAAGACATCTGTTCTCTCCCATTTCTAGGTATGAGCTTGTCCCATTGTGCTCAGTGCCCTTGGCATGCAAGTCCTTAAAGTCCTTTTGGTGGAGCAAAAAACAGACTGATTCTTTCCTGCCACTTTCTATTTTTTTTTTTTTTTGAGAAGCCAGGAATGAACAGCTGTTCTAAATACAAGGGGCTAAAGCTCTGTCTCCTGTCCAGAACCATCTTTTGGGTTCCTTCTCTGGGATTGCCTGCAGCAGCTTTAGTAGGGGAGGCATGCTCTGCTACAGTAGCAGCTGCTGAAACAGGAGAGGTCACAGCACAGCTTTCACAGCTGGGATGATTGGCACTTTTCTGAGCAGGACATGTGTCCATGCTGCGGGTGCACATGGGAGAGAGGGCAGGAGGAAGCAAATACAGTAGCATATGAGGAGCAGAACTGCACTGAGTCATGGGTTGAGTCAAGACGCCTACTGGTCTAACATTCACTGCCTAGCTGAAAGCCTAGGATCCACCTCAGCCGAGTCCCAGCCTCACTCTGTAGAAGGCTTACTCTCCCCTTCCTTCTCCTATGAGAAGAAGCTGCCATTCCCAGGCTAGGACAATTGGTGCCAACTCAGACATTCATTGAGGAGAGAGCTGATCTTGAAGAAGGAGAAGAGGCATCACACACACCTAATTCCCAATGAGAAGGAGGTAAGAGAAGTGGATTAGAGCGCAGAGAGTTGGGCTAGCTTTTATAGTAGCTCTGCACTGCCCCAGGACCAGAGGCACTCATTGTGGAGGTAATAATTTTCTGACAGTCTCCTGTCAAATGCAAAACATCTCAGCTAATGATATGGGCTGTATTCTAATTTCCTGCATTGTTGCCTTTTCATTTCCTGGCTTACCCCATGTGATTCCCATAAGAAGTCTTCTTTAAGTGCCAGATAAAAGGCCCAAGGACTTCTGGGGCAGAAACACATCAACGCAGATTGGAAGACTCAGATCAAGTGCTGGAGGGGTCCATACAGGCGGGTGATGTGGACGTGGAAAGGGGCACTATTCTTGAACCTCTTGGCTGGATTACCAAAGAATGCCATGTGACATGGCCTTCCTTGAGGATGTGCCACATCCTTTTATCTTACTCACTCCATCTCTCTGATGGATACTTATTGTTGCATGCAGGTGGGCTTCTGCTGTGGGGTTTGACCATATCCCAACTAACAGTGCCTTCAGGACAATGTCACTGGGATCTTTTGCATCACCTCCTCTCTGTGCAGTCTTTGAGGGTCCTCAGACAATATCAAAAGCATGTCTGGGGCCTGGTCCTTCCCCAGAGTATTTTAGTCAAGTTCTGCCAGTGTGGTCCACTTAATCTCCTCAGCAGAGTCCACAGTTGCACAAGTGCTGATGTTTTCCTGTACATAATTTTTGTTTGTGTGCTTGACTGCATGCTGGCTTTACATAAGCATGAGATTTTTACAAGCATGTGAGATTTTTCCATGATTGCATGCATATGTGCATGTGCGCATGTATGTCTGTACTTGTGTGACCCCTCATCATGAAGGCATGTGCAGGTCATAGCAAGGTGACTCCTCCATGACGTATGCATGAGTACCACAGAGTATCATTTCCCCTTTTCCAGACAGAGCCCATTTGTAGCTGAATGGTGATAGCTTCAGCCTGGCCGAGAAGTGTCCAGAGGACTAGCACTGAAATGCAGTCCCTGTCTTGCTTTATATACAGAGAGAAAGGCCAACAAATCATGCCCAACTCATTTAAGCCACATCTGTGAGTGCATCCCCTGATGATGCAGTGTTGCTGGTGGCTGGGATGGGGCACAGTCTCCTTGTGTCCTTGCCAATGCCAAATGCACTTCTGCAGCTCATCCACCGAGGGCTGAATGAGTCTGGGACCGAGACCCTTGGGCCAAATGGGTATTGAATTAGAAGAGCAGAGGTCTAAATATTGCTCCATCGTGAGATGTAGGACAAACACCCTGAGTTGCACAGGGAGAGCCAAACAAGTGAAGCCTCCTTTGGTTTTCACTCACCAGAGCATCCATGTCCCCCATTAAAATCTGAGTCTGAGTGCCCAGAAACTGTGTCTGGGAAGACAGGAACATGCATGCAAAGCCTGCTGCAGTTCCAAGAAGGTTGTCAGGTAAAGTCCTTTCCAACAGGGGCTACAGGTAGTTTGTAAGGGCTTCAGTCAGGGCTGAGTCCCCTTCCCTTGGGAGCACCTTTAAAGCTGAAGTTCTAGAGGTTGACCCTAACCTGAGTTACAGCTCCAGCTGCAACACATCTGTGCCTGTATCTGTCCATGGACCCCACTTATCTCAGATTGGACTTCGACATGTGGATGACTTCCCAGCTTGACCTGAGACCTGCCTCTTCTCTATGAACACAACTGGTGATCACTGGACTTTGTGTGACTGTGCCAGACTGTCACAAGATCTCATCCTGACCTTGACTGACTCACTGACTTGCTTTTCAAGCTCAACAATACAAATATGTAAGACAAGAATCAGTACACACTTGCAAACGTGTGATCTTATTGGGGTTTTTGAGATAAGCTGCAATAGCTGTCATGATTGGACTGTGCAGTGACTGTGCAAAGCAGAAAGCAGAATTACAGCCCTCCACTCCATGAGAGCAGATTTCTACCCTTTCAGGGACCTGCTGGGCAGAATCCTATGGGAAAATGCCCTGGGAGGTCTAAGAGGCCCCAGGGAGTTGAGTATTAAAGTGGTTAAGATCTGATAATAAAATAATGGAAATCCTTATAACTAGTTCCTTCCACTTAACTTGCTTCCAAGCCTGCTGCTTTGCCACCCCCTTCTGCTTGGGCTGCTTGCTGGGCCCCAGTGGCCCCACAGCTTAGGTGCCCATGCCAGGGGAAGCCCCTGCCTGCACTCCTGCACACCTGGGGTTGCTGCGGGTGGCTCAGCTCCCGCTGTTCCTTCCCATGGAGCCGCCCTCAGGCCCTGGGTCTGAGCAGCAGCTCCTGCTTGCTCTGTGATTCCAGCTGCCATGTCAGGCACCACTGCCTGCCTTGTATGGGACCCTTGACCGGCAATGCCAGCTCCATGGGCAGCACCAGACGGTGGGGCCCAGGGCTCAGGGTGCTGTTGGGGCACCATGTCCCTGTCCCCCGGCACATGACCTCCTCCTGCTGCTGGCTTTCCACAGCTGCAGCAGTGTTGGCCACAGCCGGGGGATCAGTGCTCAGCACCCTGGACCTGTTTTCCGCAACTACAGTTTCTCCTCCAAGCAGGGATGTAGCTGGAGGAGGGCTGCACAGTCTGTACATCACTTAACAAAACTGATGTTTACCAGAGGCCCTTTGGAGACTTTAGTGAAATGACGGGCAACGGTGGAAGTTGTGATGTATTTCTGCTCTCTCATTCTTCTTGTTGTATGCTGTTTGTTAGGTTATCCTCTTACACTCGTGGACCTTCTCCTGTTTTTGTTCCTAGCCTCCTCCCATCCCTACCCTATTCATTTGCAATGGGATGAATCTCCATACTCTAATTAGAAGCGCAATGGGACAAGCAAAATACCAAGCAGTCATAGGCATTAACATCTGTCAGGAGAGGGGCTAGGAGGAAAGCAAATTCATCCTGAGGGGAAGGCCACTCAACACAGTGGAATCACAGGGATTTGGACAATAGTTGCTGTTCTGGAGCTACTCTGTCTGATTGGAGCTGGGGACATGCAATCTGTGAGACACTTCAGCCCTGCAAATCTGTGTAACCAGGGAGCTTCCTAAGGCACTCTGCAGGTGTGACAGAAGAATAGGGGACTTGCCCTACCTATCCTTGCCCTTACATGCAATGATATGCCTCCTGATTCTGGAAATGAATGGGAAGGGGAGGAGGAGGCTCTGGGCTGTAAGCAATGCAGTTTCTCCCACCATCCCCACTCCTTCCATTCCTGAGGCTCTCTTCTGTCTAAGATTTCTCTCACAGCCCAGCTTCATCTACAGAAAGAAAAACTCTTTTAAGTGATTGTAGGCCAAATCTGTGACAGCTACAGGGGCAAGGCAGTGATGGGTCAGTGTCAGGGTTACGGTGGGATATCTGTCTCCATTTGTAGAAGGAAGGAAAGTACTTCAGAGGTGTTTGAGTCATTCCTAGTTAGTTCAATTAGTGCCATGTTGATTCCTCCTGGGCACAAGAACTGGGCAGGGTGTGCTGCCAGGTGGGCACAATGGAGGTCTTCAGAGTGGGATTGATCACTGATCTGTTGATGACTGTCGTAGTAATTCCAGAGCTGCCTGGCTGCTCTGAACATCCTGATCACAGCTACCATATGAACACAGCAGCTGCCTGCTGGGCACTGGGCTATTGACTCAGAAGAGCAAAGGAGTGCTGGAGGCTTTCCCCAGGCAATACCTCTTTGGCTGTAATGCACAGCTAGAACAATGCTCTCAAGTGCTCTGTATCCTGAGCACACTTCTGTGTACTTGACAGCTTGGGGCATTCCAAGCATCTTCCCCTGTCTGCAGAATAACTGCCATGCCCCTGGCAAATCCCCTCCCTGGCCTTCTGCCACAGGTTTACCTCATTGTTACATACCCCTTAAAGAGCAGCCCTGTTTCTTCATCATGTGTTGGTGTCTTGTTTTTAAGAGGGATGTGGTGAATTGACCTTGGCTGGCCACCAGGTGCCCACCAAGCCACTCTCGGACACCCCTTCCTCAGCAGGACAGGGGAAGAAAATACGATGAAAAAAACCTCATTGATTGAGATAAGGACAGGAGATCATTCACCAATTACCATCGTGGGCAAAACAGACTTAACTTGGGGAAGATTAATTTAATAATGACAATAATAATAATAATTTAATATAATAACAATACAATATAATTATAATTATTTAATATATAAGAATAAGCCAACTGTTAACAGAGTAGGACAGTGAGAACTGAAAGAAAACTAAAACAGATTTAAAATAATTTCCTGTCCACCCCCCTTCTTCCCTAGCTCAAATTCAGTCTTGATTCTTCTACCTCCCCCCCCTCTTGCTCCCAGTGATACGAGGGGATGGGGAATGGGGGCTGCAGTCAGTTCATTATGCTTTGTCTCTACTGCTCCTTCTTCCTCTTTCCTGGCTCAAGCATGGAGTCCCTCACATGGGATACAGTCCTTCATTAACTTCTCCAGCATGGGAATCCATGGGCTGCAGCAGAACAGCCTGCTCCACCATGGGTCTCTCCACAGGGGAACAACCTGCTCTGTGCCTGGAGCACCTCCTGCCCTCCTTCTGCACCTTGGTGTCTGCAGTGTTGCTTACATTTTCTCATTCCTCCCTCTCACTGTTACTATGCAGCATTATTCATCCCTTCTTAATTATACTCTCACAGAGGTGCAAACATCATTCAGTGGCTCAGTTTGGCCAGCAGCAGGTCCCTTTTTGAGCTGTCTGGAACCGTCTCTATTCCACATGGGGGCATCACTTGGCCTCTTCTCTCAAGATCACCCCTGCACACCGCTCCTTTGATCTACACAAATACTTACATTTCCACCCACAATCTCCATTAGTGGCACCTTGGGTATTCAAAACAGGCAATTAGAAACAACGCAGTTGAGAAATCTGTGCATCCAGGAATTACTAGGTAGAGAGTTGCAATGAGAATCAGGCATTTCATGGCAACGGTCAGTTCCAGCAAACCAGAAACATTTGTCAGAGGTTTGCCAGGCTCTCTGCTCTGGTCTACCATGTGGAGTTATCTTAATTTGAAGAATGCGCTGGTTTGGTCCCTCTGACACCAACAGAAATAGATTTAACAGACCACAGCTTTGGTGTGGGGTCTTGGTGTGGGTGAGGTCTTGTGGGTAACACACCCAAAGGAAGGACACAGAATGTGTAAGAGAAGGTGGAATGAGAAACAGGCTGCGAGGGAGCAGTACAGTGACATTTCCTGCACGTCATTTCTGCTAGTCAGAAGAACCTAAACAGGCTGGAGAAATGTGCTGACGAAATCTTCAAAAAGTTCAACAGGAACAGGGTTAAGCTCTTGCATCTTTGGAATAACAACCCCACATACAAGTACTGGCTGAGGGCTAACTATCTAGGAAGCAGTTCGGCAGAAAAATATGTGGGGTCCTAGTAGATAAGTTGAACTAGAGTAAGGACTGTGCCTTTGTAGCAGAGAAGGCAAATGACATACTGAGGAGAACCTGACATGCAAAAACAGGCTAAAAGAACAGGGCCTTCTCACTTTAGGGAGAGAAGAGAAAAGAGAAAAAATGAGAGGGGAGGAGAGGAGAGGAGAGGAGAGGAGAGGAGAGGAGAGGAGAGGAGAGGAGAGGAGAGGAGAGGAGAGGAGAGGAGAGGAGAGGAGAGGAGAGGAGAGGAGAGGAGAGGAGAGGAGAGGAGAGGAGAGGGGAGGGGAGGGGAGGGGAGGGGAGGGGAGGGGAGGGGAGGGGAGGGGAGGGGAGGGGAGGGGAGGGGAAGCTCAGGGTAGCTCTTGGCTTCTCCAACTACTTGATCAGAACAGAAAGAGAAGATGGACTCAGACTCTGGAAGTCCCAGAAAGAGGGCTATACAAAAGGTATACCAATTGGATCATGAGGAAAACATCCTCAGACATGCTGGGGGATTCTTTGCAGTGATTTCCCGCTGACCTATTTGTCCCAGACTGTTCTCACACAGCCATATAAAGGGCTGGGTGACCCTGTCAGGATGGAAGGACAAGGGTCCCTGCAGATCTTTGGATATGATCTCTGCTCTGTTTCTGTCTTCCCCAGGCTGCTAGATGACTTCAGGCCCTTCACCCCCTTCCTAGCTACCCAGACTACGTGTCCCAGGGAGCTTATGGATCTGCTGACTGCCCAGGGCCTCCTGTAACACTGGACTCCTCACATGAGAGTAGCAGAAATTGTACTCTCCTTCTGCAAGATATGCTCTGAAGCCAGGGGAATATTTCTGGGCAGAGATGCTGCAAGGAAAAGGTGATGGTGGACTATGAAGTAGTCTGAGGTGTCCTCCTCAGTTCTAAGGGACAGTACCTGAAAGGGATCGAGTGCAGTGAGTCCCACCATCCTTTTCCTCTAGGAATGATGAAAGGATGCTCTTGTGTCCCTGTTTTACCTCTCCCCAAATAAATCCTTTCTCCCTGGACAGATTTTGGAGGGTGCCTACAGAAGCAAAGACCACACAGAGTCACAAGATGAGATGCAGCAGACTTTAATGAGTCTAAAGAGGAAAACAAGATGGCTCCAAGGGGAGGCACCAGAGAAAGGATCACCATGGGCAGCTGAGAGAATCAGTGCTCCATGGCCAAGGGGCAGTTCCCACAGGGCGGCCAAGGGGCAGTTCCCACAGGGCAGCCATGTGGCTGCCCTGCAGAAGGAGAGGGGCCACCAGGTGCCCCCTATGCTGGCTTTGGGGGGTTTCATGGCCCAGGGGAGAATAAAACAACAAAGAAAAAGGAGGGAAAGGAGAGAGTGGAGAAAGGGAGAGAGGCATTGACCATGTTTTCAGAGAGACCAGGCTAGTCCCTTCCAATGGGCTACCACGCTTTGCAGGATGAGCAGGGGATGCTCAGTCCCTCTTGAAAGCAATGACCAAGAAAGATCTCCGTCATCAGTCTGGCGTCAGCTTGTGGATTCCTGGTTACGGGGTGTCCTCTTTCGGGCTGTCACCCATGGCTTTAGCAAGGGGGGCACCTTCTTCCACAGTAGCAGCTGGTAATACAAGAGAGGTCACAGCACCCAGAGTTGATGGGGACTCCGTCACAGCTGAGGATGCTGCCAACAGCAGCAGAGGTGGAGGATCCCACAACGGTGTTCTGCGGGAAGGAGCTGAGGATGGGGCCAGGAAGAATCACCACCACAGTAGGGGGCTCGATGGCAACAGTGGAAGCCTGGCACTGCCTGACGCAGGGCTCATTGCAGCTGCTGGCCAGAGGGGTCGGGCCGCAGGGTCCACATGGTGAGCATGGCTGGCATGGCTGGCACTTATCAGAGCAGGACATGTTCTGGGGCTGGAGGTACACCTGGGGAAGAGGCAGGGAGGAAGCAAAGCAACAGGGAAACAGCCTACAACCAACACCTGCTGGAGTGTGGAGCTGGAGGCTGTGTGGGTGGTATGAGGGCTTCTTTGTTTGAGCGCACCACAGTCCTTCAAACAGACCCAGGGGTGTTCCTGCCTAGCCTGTTGTCAAAGAGCCACTGCTGCCCAGATTCAACCTTTTCCCATGAGAGACCATGTGTCCTCTGCCCTCTCCCACGAGCAGAATCTCAGAGCACTAACATAAGACCAAGGAATAAGTATTAGCTAAGATGTCCTTGAAGGCTAGAAGAGAGGGGAAGAAAAAAGGGGATTCCAACTTACCTGGTTCCCAAGGAGAAGGAGGTGAGAGAAGTGGTTGAGAGAGAGAGAAGTTGGGCTGGCTTTTATACTGACCCCGCACTGCCTCAGGCCCAAAGACAATTTTTGCATAAGTGACATTTTTCTAACATGCTCATAATGAACGGAAAACATCTCAGCTAATGACATGGGATGTGCTGCTGTGCTCCTCTTTGCTGCCTTTGCATTTCCTGGTTTATGTCATACCCATTCCTTTACGGACGCTTCTTTTGAGTGCTGGGATGAGAAGCCCCAGGATTTCCGGGGTAAGAATGCATCAGTGTGTGCAGAATACATGGATTAAACACTGGAGGGGTCCAGAGATGTCAGTCTCGGGCTCTCTCGGGGGGGCTGTTTGCTATGCTCTTCAGGGGAAAAGGCCCAGCTCCTCCCAGCCCTGAAATCCTCATTTGGTCACCTATGGCCATAAAAAGAGGAATAACACACTGCACATTTCTTTTATGCTTGCAAGTTACCATTACACATATTATTTTTTATATTGATGTTTAGAGAAAGAGACAACTTCTGTGGAAGAGACCATATTCCATGCAGACCTCCTCTCCCAGAATTATTGAATAAAATGAGGTCTACCAAAGTAGGAAGGGACAAAGTCCTTAAAGCCACACAAAGAAGATTAGGTCAAAGCAAAGATAAGTTAAAAGCTGCAGGAGGACCAGGTATGGGCAGATCATGTGGCAAGAATTATGGAGAAAATATTTGGTGAGAAGTGTAAACAGAGGGAGAAGCAGGAAAACTTGACACTCCCCTGTCAAATGAGAAACTGACTGTTACTACACACCAGTAGCAGCTATAGGAACAACTGATGGAGTTAATGCCTGGTGAGATACTTCTGAAAGCAGTATGCACTGTCAGACTGTTGTATGGGTTTTGACATGAGCCTGCAGTATAAGGCTGCAGTATAAGGATCCAGATTAATGGATCAACATTTTCTAGATTATAAAAAGTGAGACAGAGAGTGGGGACAGGGAGGAGCTGATAAAGTGATAGTTGGACAGATAGAGTCAAGCAGTGTAAAAATGAGTTTCTGGCTTCCCAGGTCATGCACAGAAGTTCCAGTTCCTAACAGAACACCCATCATGGTGTGGGACTGCATTAAGATGTAATACAATTTCTCCACCAGCAGCTCTGATTCCTACATCTTCTGATACATGATCAGTCCCCTAGGTGGATTCATGGAGGTTCTTCTCTGCATTGTCTGCAGAGAACTCCCTGTTACTTCCTGCTGTGTGGGATACCAAGCCCCAGGCTAATAGAGTTTGTCTCTGGATGCTGAACCCACACTACTGCCTGCAGCACTGCACAGAAAGGCACGAGGGGTGCCCTGGGGAGTGACTAGTTCATTGCCGTTGTTTGGATGTAGATCTGGTGAGTCTGGGTCTCTGCTTCTCCAGTCTGTGCAGTAGGGAGAGTTATCATTAAGAACATGCTGGGTGACTTTTACAGCTGAAACCAGACCTGGAGCCTTGGGAAATAAGCCAAATGGTCCAGCAAAACTGTTCAAAAGAAGACCTAATTTGGGGAAATTACTGATGGCCAGTGCTTGAGAAGAGGGCTCTTCGTAAGAGAAATTTCTGCTTTTGTGTTTTCCATCCTGCTCAGTGTAGCCCAAGGAGGGAAAATCTCTTCATAGACCTGCATATGAGGATCAAATAAATCCTCAGCAGCCAAACAAGACACATCAGCCAAAGAGTGGAAGAGATTCCCTGTCCAATCCCTTGAGCTGCCCCACTGCTTTTAACATCTCTCCTCCATCTCTGTAGCTGGCTGCCTTGGGGACTATTTTCTAGTTTTCTGTACATACAACTCTTGGGTTGCAATGCCTGCATCGGGAACCAAAAAGCTCGCTCTGGAGAGCAGCTGTGGTGGAAGCTGAGAAAACCAGCCATAGTCCCCGATTTTTTTGTTCTGTGCGGGAGTAAATGTGAAGGCATTTACACTGAGGCCTTCTGAGGTGAGACACAAAGGACAACCTTTTACACCAAGGATGGTGGTCAGTGTCAGGTGGAAATATCCAAAGGACAGACTAGACAGCAAGAAACAGAAGTAGGCAAAGAGAATGAAGCACTGGAATAAAAAAGAGGGCCTGTGCCTGTGGATGATGAGAAGGTAGACAAGGTGAGAAACTGATTATTTGCATCTCAGCAGGAGGTTGAATTTGGTTCTCTCCTCATGCTTGGGAAGTGCCCAAAGACATCAGGATTCAGGGTTTTATTAAGAAAAGTCACTTCAACAGTAAATAGACTGGAATGTATGGGCACTACTAATGCATAGCAAAATGGTATTTTATATGTCTCAAACTCTTCTTGGATTAAAAGTCCCAGTGATAGGACTGTTAGTTGTGTTAATCATTCCCTGTTCCTTTATAATGTCCCCTAAAAATGAAAGCAATGCCTTAGTACTACTGTAGTTTTTGGAGGGAGACTGTTCAATGGCTGAGCAATCATGGAGAAGTGCAGGCAGAAGAAAAAAACCAACCTGCTCAGGTAACATGCTTGCAGTTTCTGTTCTACAAGTGTTCTGCTGTTGGGTCTGGAGAGCTGGAAACACATTCTGGCTGGGGAAAATTCGGAGTTCTTCATGTGCCCATAAGCATGACTTCTGCCACAACCTCATGCCATGAATCAGCACTGCCAGATCAGCAGTGAAAAATGCTGGCCAGTTGCCAATGGCTAAAGTTTCCTTAACACGGGTTTTCAAAGGAATCGTGAGACTGCTCATCAGAGGATTATCCTCTGAAGACATGACTAAAGAGACAGCAGGTCCTCTGGGGACAGGCACCTTTCGGATTCTTGATGTAGGTCTGACAGTGATGTAGGCAGAGGTCAGACAGCAGATGTCTGGTGACCAATGGCTGAAGATGAGTCAGCAGTGTCTCCTCGCGGCAGAGGTGACCAAATGCACTCTGTGCTGTGTCAGCAAGTGTGTAGCCAGCAGACCCAGAGAAGTGATCCTTCTCCTCTATTTGGCACTCATGAGACCACACTGGGTTGTGTGTTCAGTCTGGGGCTCCTTGGTCTACGAAATCTACTGATTTGTGGGAGGAGGTCCAGTAAAAGCCACCAAGATAGTTGGAAGGTTTTGTGAACACATTAAGAGAGGCTGAAGGAATGGGGCCTTAGCAATAGCAAAGGTCAAATTGTAGCCACCTTGTGTGTGTCTACCACTACATGGTTGGAGGATCTGGAAAAGATGTAACTAGGCTCTTCTCAAGAGTGCAGAGTGATAGGATGAGAGATGACAGACACCATTTAGAACTGGGCAAGTTCTATTTAGATATTATAAACTTTTTTTTTTTAATTATTTTTTTTGTCTGAAAATTATCAAGTACTAGAGTAGGTTGTCCACAGGTTGTCTCCAGCCTTGGAAAATTTCAAGCCTTGACTGGGTACAGCCCTGTTCAACCTCATGTAATGAGACATTCTCTGAGCAGGGAATCCGAATGGATAATCTTCAGAGGTCTTGTCCAACCTAAATTAGACTGTGATTCTAAGGAACTAGTAAGAATAGTTATGGAAGAGTAAGAATAGAGATGGGATGTGATAGTGTGGTACTAAACTTCATGTATTGGGTCAGGAGTTACCTTGTAGGATAAAGGGAGAAAGTTCACAGTGCCTGCCTGGGAGGCCTGACAGGGTCACATGGGGTCTGCAGGGTTTGGGAGTGTCCGCCATTGTGTTTGTGAGACCTGCAGCCCTGGGGTGTGCTGAGAGCAGTTTGCTCTAGATGCCATGCAGGAGCCAGGAGACACCGACTAGGCAAAGCCTTGAGTTTGGTGAGAGAGGGGGCACAGACATTGAGGAAGGATAGACTCCCACGATGTTTGCACAGGAGGATGTGTCAGAGAGGTCAGTCACCAGGTGCAGGCCAACCCCCCTTTCACTCCTTACATTGAAAAGGCAGAAGTCCTAATCTTTCTGCATTTGCTTTTCCTCTGCTGTGCAACCTAGGATGAGAGAGCTTTAAGGCACTTTCCTGTCCAGCCTGGGTGCATGGGAGGACAGCTTTGGGGTGATGACCTCCTGGAGGACTCCTAAAGGAGGACTGCCTTTTCTGGGTGAATCTGTGTGTGCCTTTGGACTATCCATGTCTCCTGGGATTCCTTTTTCATGCTGAGGTTGCACATGATGCATTCCATGGGATGAAGGTTCTATGATTATATGAAATGTCCTGATGGCCTTAATGCTTCAGCTCTCAGAAAACTGAAGAACACAGAATATTATTATTTTGTTATTGCTGCTTTTGTTATTATAATTAGCATTATTATGCAGAGATTTGTTGAAGGCTGTTTTTGACTTTCAAGTCCTTGTTGGAACCTAGTTAGTTCTTCCCTGGTGTTGCATGTCATTCCACCCCAGCAGGACACAGCCACACACCTGGGGTTGCTTCACTGCAAGGTTCTTCACCTGTTTCTGGGAACCTGGAGAGGAGGCATTGTTACTCGGTAGTAGAAGAAGGAAACAGGAGAGATGGTAGAAACAGGAGGGGCTATCTGTTCCCAGAAGAAATAGAATCATCACCAGAGAACTGGGACCATAGGATATGATGTAAAACCTCATAAACTCTAAATAGTCCATCAAGAGTGTGCAGAAGGGCAGGCATTTCTTGCTACATAGGGGAAGATCCACTGGAGGATCAGAACAGGAACAGACACTTCCTACCATGGGGACCCCAGACCCACCAGGTTCCCCAGCTGTGAAGTTGTTTTATGCAGAAGTAACACGTATCACTACTGGAGGAGGGAAAACCCCAAGCAGGGGTATCTCAGGCATGCTTAGAACAATAATTTTCTCCTCCCCATTCTCTTCTTTGTTCCCCTTGCCCAAGTCAATTCCTGCAGGTCTGTTTTCTTGGGGGTCTTGGTGGGAACCTGTTGATTTCTGAGTTTCTCACACATACAGGAGGTTTGATCTCAGCGTCCACCTCAGGTGTCTTGTCCTCACTGCCTTTCTGAGGCAACCACAGTCTAAGCATTGCCACTGACTGCACAGAGATGCTCTTGAAGTATTGGGAGAATGAATGATAGATCAGCCAGATCCTCTTTCCCAAAGGGACTGGTGTGAGAGGAAGGAGAAGATGAAAGTGCTTCTGTCCTGTAACTGTTCTCCCCATATACCCCTGGACAAGGCAGATTGTGCCTTTTGAAGTGCAAAAAGCTCGTGGTCCATTCTGATCTATGGGCTCTGGTGTGCACTAAAAGCTGGAAGCAACTGGTCAGAGACTCACCTGAGCCTGGCATTACCATGCAAAAAGCTTCTTTGTCCTCTGACTTTTTACCAAAGTTCTGTCAGGGTGGACTGTTCCCAAGTGGGCATTTCTAGAGCACATTACAGTGCAGGCACACAACTTAAAAAAGAACCAGATTCCCCCAGACCCCAAGAAACAGGGGATCCCCAAATGGGGAGGAACACAGGAGATGATCCATGGTTTTCTTGTGCATTAGATATATTCCTGTGACTTTTTCCACCACTCCAAGGGACACTGCCTGAAAGGGACCCGTTGCTATGTGTCCTTCTGTCACATTCCTCTGGGAATGATGAAAGACCCCCTCCTGTGCTCACCACATCCCCTGCCAACCAAGGCAATGCCTTTCTTCCCTGGCAACATGAGACCACCGTAAAAAGCATCATGTGGAGGGTGTGGGTGGGATGCAGAAAAATTTAATGACTCTGACAAAAGAAACAAGGTCACTTCTAGAGGAGGACACAGAAGTGCAATTTAGTGCACCCTCAGCAAATTTGCAGCTGACACCAAGCTGAGTGCTGTGGTTGATACAATAGAAGGAAGGGATGCTATCCAAAGGGACCTGGACAAACTTGAGAAGTAGGCCCATGTGAACTGCATGAGGTTCAACAAGTCTAACTGCAAGGTGCTGCACCTGGGCCAGGGCAATCCCAGGCAGGAGGACAGGCAGGGAAAAGAACTTAGTGAGAGCAGCCCTGTAGAGAAGGAAAGGGGGGGATGTGGTGGACGGAAAGCTCAACATGGGGTGTCAGTGCACACTTGCAGCCCACAAGGCCAACTGCATCCTGGTCTGCATCAAAAGAGGAGTGGCCAGCAGGTCAAGGGAGGGGACTTTTTCCTTCTACTCTGCCCTTGTGAGGCTCCACTTGGCGTACTGCATCCAGGTCTGGGGCCCCCAGAACAAGAAGGATGTTAATCTGTTAGAATGGGTACAGAGGAGGATCACGAAGATGATCAGAAGGCTGGAGCACCTCTCCTGTGAAAAAAGGCTGAGAGAGCTGGGGCCTACAGAAGAGAAGGCTCTTAGGTGACCTCATTGCGGCCTTTCAGTACTTGAAGGGGGCTTATAAAAAAGATGGAGAAGGACTCTTTATTTTGGTAGATAATTATGGGAGAAGGGGGAATGGTCTTAAACTAAAAGAGGACAGATTTGGACTAGACATTAGGAGGAAATTCTTCACTGTAAGGGTAATGAGGCACTGGAACAGGTTACCAAGAGAAGTTGTGGATGCTCCATCACTGGAGGTGTTCAAGACCAGGTTAGATGAAGCCCTGGGCAACCTGATCTAGTGGGTGGCCTATGGCAGGGAGGTTGGAACTAGATGATGTTTAAGGTCCCTTCCAACACAAGCCATTCTATGATTCTATGATTCCATGAACTCTGTGCCTATCAACCATGGCAGAGATCCCACAGGGCATCCATCTGCCTACCCCACAAAGGGAGAGGGGCCAGCAGATCCCCCAGGCTGGGTATGGGAGGGGGTCTTATGGTGTAGAAGAGCATTAGAAAGGAAGAGAGTGGAGAGACCAGAAGACATGCAAGTTAGGCTTTGGTCATGTTTTCAGAGAGACCCTGCTTCTTTCCTTTGGAAAGGGGACACTGAATGCTCAGCCTCTCTGACATCAATCTATCCTCAGTCTGGAATCAACCTCTGGGTTTCTAGGGGTCCTAGTGTGTTCTGACACCAATAGTTTAGCAGGGGTTACACCTTCTGAAACAATAGAAGCTTGTAATACAGGAGAGGTCATAGCACCCAGAGGTGATGGGGATTCCGTCACAGCTGAGGATGCTGCCAACAGCAGCAGAGGTGGAGGATCCCACAACGGTGTTCTGCGGGAAGGAGCTGAGGATGGGGCCAGGCAGGGTCACCACCACAGGAGAGGGGTCAATGACGATTGAGCCCTCAGTCTGCCCCAGGCAGATTCTGGCATTGCTGGCAGTGCTGGGGAGCATGACATAGAAACCCGCACCTGCCATCCTTCTTTTATTCCCCACTTCACAGACAAGCACTGGATGTCCTGGATATGGGAGGACTGTACCCAGCTGTTAAATTTCTGGGGCCAGCCACGTTGCTTCACCAGCAGCTGTTTCTTCCTTTCCCTTTTGCAGCAATCAGCTTCTCAATTTTGTACATTCATTTCTCAGCAGGATTCACTTTTTGAACTCCTTCAGTAGTTGATTCCTTCTGGACATGACCAAGCAGTTCTGAACAAGATACTGTGTTGCCCCTTTTTAGAAATCCAGGCATAGTAACACAAGGGAATACTGAGGGAGAGCATCAAGAACATGGCTTGGGCTGACCAAGCAGCCTTTAAATTTCAGTTTGAGAATCAGAAAGCTGAAATTAACAATGGAAAGAAAATTTCCTACAAGGAAGAATAGCAATACTTCGAATAGAGAAGGAAGACATTTAAAATTCTTGTCTGGTCATCTTCCAAGTATTCAGCCACCTTGTTCAGAAAAAGCTGAACAAGGAAAAGTAGAGAAAAAGAATGTTTGCTTCTTAAAATTTTGTTTGTCTTCATTGTTTGTTTCTCTTGCAACATTCTTAAGCTTCATTTTTCTTCATCTTGTTTGAAAAAAACATTGTGTTCTTGCTGATGATCGTGTATGGGAGTATTTCTGTTGTCTCGCTGGAATTTCTATGATTTGGGAACTTCTTTTTGGGCAGAAAATTATTGTACATGATACAGTACTGTGGGACACAATGAAATCTTTCACTAGCAACATGGATAGCAAAAAGAACTTAAAAATCTCTTTGAAATCTTAGTAACTAATTTTCTATCAAATACTGCAGATTTATCAGCCCTACTTGGTTATTTGAAACTGAAACAAGAGAAGAAGGCAGGAACAAGGAAAAAAAAAAAGAATCTGGACTTCCAGGAGGGTCATGAAATAAAGAGTGGGTGAATGGATGCCTGGAGAAGGATGGACAAATGTTTGTATGGCTGTCTATATGGAAGTAGAGTGCAAGGAAGAGAGGGGAGATGGAGGGAGAATGAGAGTGGCAGTGTTCAAGAAAAGCCATGAAAAGAGCCACTTAGGCAAGGAAAAGGCTTTTTGTTTGATGTTTACTGCTGCTCTTATTGCAGCATTAAACCTCAGTCTGACATGAGCTCCTTCTGAAATCTTTCAGCCATGGCAAAGGAGAACAGGACCTTTGGGAATGGATTTATTCTCCTGAGCTCAACAGACCATCCTGGCTGTCACATCATCCCATTGGTAATTATCTTCTCCACATCTCTTCCAAGCCTGTTGGGAATGGCCTTCCCTTTGTCACTGTGGGGAGTGACCAGCCCCTGAGGATCCCAATGTATTTCTTCATCAGCCCGCTTACCTTCTTGGAGATCTGGTATACCACCACCATTGCTCCCAAAACACTGGAAACTTTCATCTTCAGCAAATGTCATTTGTGTTTCTAGCTGCTTGGTACAGTCATTTTTCCACTTCTTCTGGGTATCACTGAATTTCCAGTCTTCTCAATATTGCACTTTGATTACCACACAGAAGGCATTGCACTGCAGCTCAGTCATAAGAAAGAAACTCTGCTTCCTGCTCTCCTTAGGAGCATGGGTGCATAATTACCAGGATTCTCCACTTCTGCTGTGGTTTCAGGCCTATTCTGAGCCTGGACTGTGGGCTACAATGCTGAGTGAGTTCCTAGACTTTATCCTTTCTGTCCTCATCGTCTGAAGCATGCTGCTTTTCATGGCAGACTCCTACATCTGCATCCTCTTTGCCATTCTCTCTCTTCCCTTGTCTTTCACTCACCAAAAGGCATTCTCTGCTTGTGCCTCCAATCCCACCAGGGTTTCCATTCTCTGAGGACCTTTCTGTCAATATTTGCACTTTGCTTGACAGTACACTGCAAGTGAGACTTGCATGGCTTGGGAACTGGAATAGATTCTCCAGGGAAGTGGTCACAGCACCAAGCCTGTTGGGGTTCAAGAAGCGTTTGAACAACACTCTCAGACCTGTGATGTAATTTGTAGGTAGTCCTGTGTGGAGCTAGAGGAGAGGGACTCGATGATCCTTGTTTGTCTGTTCTAACTCAGGATATCCTGCAGTTCTGTTATTCTATGGTTTTCAGACACAATGAGATGCTATGTGCTTTTTTTAATGTTGGCCTTTTTCTCCTCTCCTTAACTTGTGCTGCAGGCTGGAAATAGGAAAGATGGAATCAACAATTTGACCTGTTCTCTAGAAGGATTATGTCGTTTCCAAGACAAAGGTAAATCTCCAAATTGTGAGTGTGCTCCTCCATCTCAGACTTCAGTGCTAGCCAGGAGATAATTCTGGCTCAGGAGCACCTATTAATTATTGCTCTAAGCTGGGCAACAGATGTGTTATGTGTAGAAGGTCTCGGTCCCAGGGTGAGAGCTGGGGCTGGAGCGCAGGCCAAGGCCAGACCCCAGAGAGGTCTGGCTGAAGGCTCCGTCCAGTGAGCTCCATCCAGCCCCGCAACACCTAGGAGCCTGGTGTGGTGGTTTTACCTTGCTGGGTAGCTGAACTCTATCACAATCACTCTCTCACTCCCTCTCCTTTGAAGAAGAGGAGGAGAAGAAAGTATGCTGGAAATTAAAATAACAGCTCACAGGTTGAGATAAGGATAATTTAATTAAAGGGAAAAGGAAGAGGGAAAAAAAAGAAAATCAAAGGCTGCACAGAAGCACAGAGAGAGAGAAAAGAAATTACTCTCTACTTCTCATCAACGAGCAATGTTGGGCCACATCCTGGAAGGCAGGCCCTCTATATGCATAGCAGTTTTCTGATAGGACAGACGTCTTCACAATGAGAGCTCCCCCTCTGCATCCCCTTTCCCACCTTTTATTACTGAGTGTGACATCATACGGTATGGAATATCCCTTTTGACGGTTTAAGTTAGCTGTCCTGGTAATGTCCCCTCCCCACCTCTTGCCCACCCCCACTCTGCTGACTCTTGGGGGTGGGGTTTGAAGGAAATCTTGATGTTGTGTCAATTTTGCTCAGCAGTAAACAAAACACTGGTGTGATAACAAAATTGTTCTAGCTAAAATTCAGAAGCACAACACTGTATGGGCTGCTGCTGGGAAAGTTAACTTCATCCCAGCCAGACCCAGTACACCTGGTGAGGCCAGGTTGACAAAATTAGGCCAGGCACAGACATACATGCAGCAGAGCTTGGTCAGGGCTGTACTAGGCCTGAGCTTGTGCAGAGACCCTGGGCCAGGGGCCAGGACAGAGCTGGGAGCCGTGGAAGCCCTAGGCTTTGGTGGGCTTGGTTCTGATGCTCATTGCCCTTGCACTGCCATTTGAGCCAGCACTGCCTCCCAGAGAACCTGGCCTGGGGATAGGTTCTCCTGCTCACCCCATGGAGCAATAACACCATCCTCTGTCCTGGTCCTGTGATGCAAGCAGCATGTGGAGCCCGTGTGAAAGCAAAGCCACAGGGCCCCAAGGTGTGCAGATGTGGGAAGGCCCTGGCCTGGGTGTGGGGAGCAGAGGTGCTGCATGGAGCACAAGAACCACTTCATCCTCATGGCTCTGGGAATGACGGAGGAGCTTGGTGCCTGGGAGAAGATCCCCCAGCGTTTGCCCTGTGGTTGGGTTGCTGCATGCTTTGTGCCATTCAGGACCTGTACACAGATCCTGCTGAGTGCCCAATCAGGTCCCACTCTCACTGCAATGTCTCCGTGGGGCTGGGGATATCTGCACCAACAGAATGCCTTTTCTGGAGCAGAGTGGTGTTGTGGCACCTATGGGGCCCTGGAGTTCCAGGGCCTGATGAAAGCTGTTCCATGCTTGGGGAAGAGAATCCAAGACTGAGCAGCCATGGGTGTTTGGGCACCAATCCCTGTCCTGGGCTTGCATTCATGCAAAAAGGAGTTGGGAGTGGGAGCTCCAGTGTGCGGCCTCCTGTAGCTGGTAGCAGTATGAATGTGTGGAGAGGGAGCCAAGACAGAACTAAACTTGGCAAGGGATGCAAATAATAACAAGAAGGGGTTCTACAGGTACATTGGACAAAAAAGAAAGACTAAGGTAAGTGTAGCGCCTCTGACAAATGAAGACGAAGAACTGGTAATGACAGATGTGTAGAAGGCAGAGGTACTTAACTTCTTTGCCTCAGTCTTCTGATTGGTGATAAGGTGGAATCCTTCTGGTGGAAATATTAAGGCACATGCAGGACAAGGAGGTGATCCAGGACAGCTAGCATGGCTTCAACAAGGGTAAATTTATGCCTGACCAATTGGGTGGCCTTCTATGATGAAATAACATGGGAAGACTGATGTCATCTACTTGGATTTCTGTAAGGACTTTGACACAGTCCTACATGACATCCTAATCTCTTAATTGGAAAGATATGGATTTGAAGGGTGGACTATCTGATGGATAAAGAATTGGCATGATGGCCACACCCAGAGGGTAGTAGTCAACGGTTCTATATTCAGATGGACACTGCTGATGAGTGGTGTCCCTCAGGGGTCTGTCTTGGGACTGGTGCTTTTCAATATCTTCATCAGTGACATAGATGATGAGATTGAGTGCACCCCTGTACCTGGTAGCAGCACGAACTTGTGAATCCCCTCAGCACTATAGATCTTGGCAACAGCTGGGCCATGCCAGATGCTGTGCTCAGGGGTGATAGGACTGCACAGGCAAGCTGTACCTGCTATTCATGCCCAGACGTGCTGCTCATGATCAGGTGGTGGAGGAGAGGGGAAAGCGGAGTAGAGACAGAGGGCCATCCCCAAGACAATTACCCATTCCCAGTTCCTGCCATCTTTTGGGAACATCTTTGTCTGAGTCCCCATCCCCAGCACAGCTCCACCCAAAGCAAGATGAACACTCCTCCCCGAAGAACTGGGGCCTCCAAAGTCAAGGGAACATGCCTAGGGAGAAACGTCACAAGTCAAGGACTGGTGGCCATTGGCTGTGGAGAAACTGGATGTCTTCCTCAGCTTCAAGAGACAGTGACTGAAAGATGAATCACTGCAATGTGCCCCACACCCTGATGCACAGAGGAGTGAGGCAGCACCTGCAGCTAATTCCCACCAAAACAGTAGCTTTCTCCTTGGCCATCTCTATGCAGATGGAAAGACCAGACCAGGACACATTCAGGGATGCTGCAAACATTTATTGATTCTCAGGAGGGGAATGAGGTGACTGAAAGAAGAGGCCCTGGGAGCGGGGAGCAGGAGGAACAGACAAAAGTTTTTCAGCTTCTCCTACAGCGCAGTTCCCACAGGGCATCCATCTACCTGGCCCACAAACGGAGAGAGGCTTGCAGGTCAATCCAGGCTGGTTTCTGGGGGCCTCACAGAAAGCAGAGGGTAACAAGGAAAAGAGAGAAAAAGAGTGAGTAAGTGGACAACAGGAAAGGTAGACATTGGCTGTGTTGTCAGAGAACCCAGGCTGTCCCCTTCCTGTCTGTCATTACAGGACAAGCCAAAGATGGTCAGCTTCTCTTAAAACAACAGCAAAAAGTTCAGTTTTTCTGTCCAGCATCATGTCCTGAGTTCCTGGGGTCCTGGTCTGGGAAAGAGTCTGACATCTTTAGCAGGGGCGGCAACAGTAGCGGCTGGCAATACAAGAGAGGTCACAGCACCCAGAGTTGATGGGGACTCCATCACAGCTGAGGATGCTGCCAACGGCAGCAGAGGTGGAGGATCCCACAACGGTGTTCTGCGGGAAGGAGCTGAGGATGGGGCCGGGCAGGGTCACCACCACGGGAGAGGGCTCAATGACGACGGTGGAGTTCTGGCACTGCCTGACGCAGGGCTCATTGCAGCTGCTGGCCAGCGGGGTCGGGCCGCAGGGCTGGCACGGCAGGCACGGCCGGCACTGGTCGTAGCAGGACATGTCTGGGGGCAGGAGGTTCACCTGGGAGAGAGGGTAGGGAGGAAGCAGAACATGGGGATGCATGAGGAGCAGCGTGTCACCACACCGAGAGGGAACCAAGGCACAGGCCATGCTGAGAGCTGGAGGCTGTGCAGGGATGTGCGAGGGCTTCTTGGCGTCATCCTGACAGGGCCTAAAAAAAGCCACCAGGGACTATCTGGCTACAGCTGAGGTTCTAGCCAAGAAGCCATTGTAGTACACGTCCATCCTCTTTCCATGACAAACCTTCTCCCCACTTCCCTCTCCCACTACCAGCAGCCCCAAGATTTGGCATGGAACAGAGCTGATTGCAGCTAAGAGGTCCATAGAGCTGAGACTCCCTTCTGGAGAATGAGAGGGACAAGAAGGGGCTTCACACTCACCTGGTTCCTAAGGAGGAGAAGGCCAGAGAAGTGGATGAGGGAGCACGGAGCTGGGCTGGCTTTTATAGTGGACCTTAGCTGCCCGATGTCCAGAGGCATCCCTTGAAGCTGTGGTTATTTTCTGACAAGCTCCTCTTGAATGCAAAACATCCCAGTTAATGATATGGGCTGTGTGTTTCCTTCCTGTGATGATGTTTTTCATTTCCTGCTTTATGCCCATTCCTCAATTAAGGCAACTTTTGAGTGGCAGGTAGGGAGGCCCAAGTATTTCCGCGCAACACAAGTCAGTGTGGGCAGAAGACTCAGCTCACATGCTGGAAGGGTCCAGTAAAGGCAAGTGATATCAGCCTGGGTGACTCCTTAGGGGCTCTTTGAAGCTGTTTTTCCCAGAGGTGGCCCAGCTCCCATGTTGTGACCCTATCCCACCAAACACTGCCCTCAGGGAAAACCTTCTAACATGTTTTGCCTCCTCCTGCTCTCATATGGGAATACCCGTTTGTGGGGAAAGTTTGTGCAGGGCCCTTTATGGATCTCAAAAAACAAAACAAATCAAACAAACAAAAAAACAAACAAAATAAACAAAAAAACAAGGACACAGGGGTAATTTAGTGTCTGTTTTTGTAAGACAGAATAAGAAGAGGATCCTAATGTGAAGGAAGCTTATTTCTGTCATGACACCCAGCAGAACAGCTGGGCATGGGGCACTCCAGCAGATTCCCTTATCACAGCCAGTCTCTGAGGATAAGCAGAATGACTTTGACATGTTAGCGCTATGCTAATTATGTAACCAATCAGAGGCTATGGGATTGTACAAACATGTAAATATACTGTGAAGGGATTGTATAAAGAGTGGCATGGAAAGGCCTTATGCTTGCCAGCTTTTGAGGGAAGCCACTGCATACCCAGACTTGTGCAACTCTGAAATAAACAACCCCTTGACCTAGTGTGTGGATTGGCTCACTGCATACCACATAATGAATCCAATCTTTTTATTGGACAACAATATCTGCCAGCCATACACTTGTGAGTCTCTTTCCTTGATACCTGTGTCTCCTCTACCACCTCCCCCTTTCCTTGCCTGCCTTGCCTGCATCTGCCTGCCAGCACTGTGTTTGGCCCCAAAGCCCTCTCGGGATGTCTGAAGGCTCTGACTCTCAGGGACGCCTGAAGGAACAACCCCGCAGGCCCTGCAGACTGCTACTGTCCCTGCCAAGCCTTCAAGGCTGTGTCAGGTTTCTGCCAACAGATGACCAAATACACCTCAAAGAGCCAGGGAGCCTGAGGTATATTGTTTTGCTTCTTTGTCACAATCACTGAGGGCTCATCTGCCGTGCCAGAAGCCACTTCCGCAGAAGCTTGTCTACTGTGAGGAAAAACAACAAAGTATCACCAACACCATGAAATTGCTCTCTTTCTTTCAGAATCCAAATCAGCTTCTTCAGCTGCTCAGGGAATCTCTTTTCACTCCATGGGTGACCCTTTCTTGTCCAGGGCTTTTCCCCTCCGCTACAGGGTGTCTCCCAAATCCTATGCCTCTTCCTCTCAGCCTCGATCCTCCTCTTGATGTGGATGTTGAGCAGGTTTTGCCTTGTGTGAACAATCAACCATGCCATGCTCAAGGTACGATCAACCTTACCTGTGCCATGGCCAACAGATGTTTGTTCCTCCTGTGCTTGAAACGGGGGAGAAGTGGAAACCTCAAGGATCTTTTAAGCCTGCCAGAGATCTCTTCCAGTCCCCAAGCATGTCTCCTCTGTCTTGTGCCTTGGGATGTACAGGAGAATCACACTGCTGCAATGCTCCTGATAGTGCCTGTCAGTCAGGGATTTCCACCCCTGGACAATGTCAGGTCCTCCTGGGAGTCAATGCCGGAGCCAGGCATATCTCCTCACACCTGTCTATAGACGCCTGTCAGCATTGTCTCAGAAATGCATCGCAGAGGGGACAGATTCTCATTCAGCCCATGTCAGGCTGGTTCTCCTGAAGGCAAAGGGGACATCTGTCACTCCTTCACCTGAGGGATTTCTGAGCACAGGGGTTTCAGAGTGCAACCAGCAAAGTGATTTCCAGTTGTGCCAGAGGGATGCTCAGCTTAGTGGGTGCTTCATCCAAGCTCAGCTCCCTTGTGCAAACGCAGAAGCAGCTCCACTTGCCAAGGACATGTGCCCAGAACTTCACCCAAGGCTTATATACTGCTAACAGTCTCCTGGGGCTTTCAGAGTAGGCAATAAAGAGTAGGGCAATTAAGAAACCTATGTCCCCAGGAATTACCAAGCAGTTAGGGTATTGCAACACAGGCCAGCCATTCCAGGGCCATGGGCCATCCCAACAAACCAGAAATGTTTGTCAGAGCTCTGCCTGGGTCTCTTTCTTGCGGTCTACCTCACACCTCAGTCCTGGCAGGGCCAGACCTTCACCTGGGCTAAACTGGTTACTTTCTCTTGTAGCTGTAGCTGACTGCATTGCTCTGACACCAGGAAAGGCAAAGGGTTTACCCCAGAACACCTTTGGATCCTCCCTCTTGCCTGAATGGTTGGTTCCTTCTGGACATGACAAAGCTGTACCAAGCTGGGCCATATGTGGAGCCGTAAGGAAACAGAGCTGTAATCAAGCAAGGACATGGTGCCCTGTTGATGGGAGCTGTTACAGAGGTAACCTTTCTGTAACGGGAAAGTGCTGACATCAGGTGGCAGCTAAGCACTGACAGGAGAAACATCTGCCAGCCTGAGAACTGGGCCTTGAAATCACGGGCGTCCTTAAAGTGCATCTAGGCACCAGAGAAACGCAGACATCCCGAAGATACCCTCAACAAATGCGAAAGAAGAAACACAGGAACAACTTCTTGCCTGAGAAGGAGCAAAAAAAAAAACATGGTCTGGGAAGGCAGAAATAAGTGTGAGGAGGTCCCTGTGAGTGCAGGTGTCACACTGTCATGGCCACGTCCCCGGGGGGGGGAGGGCAATCAACTCATACACAGAGCTTCTCTGGAGCAGATGTGGTCCTGACACTGGAGAGGCCTCAGAGGTCCTGGGCCTGAGGAAAGCTTCTCCATTCTTGCAGGGAAGTGGGCACCCCAGAGCAGCATGGGGGCATGGGCACTGCTTGGGCTGCCACGGCCCAGGGGGTTGTTGGGTCCTCAGGAACTTTAGATTGCCGTGTGTGGCCCAGTGTGCCTAATACCAATGCTGAGTTATGAAGGGGGTCGGTCCTGCACGTGTGCCAACACCTGGACCCTGCCAAGTGCTGTGCTGGGAGCGGTTGGGCTGCATGGTGCACATGTTTCTGCTGCACATGGTGATGTCTGCTGGCCATAGCCCTGAGGTGGGGCAAAGGAGTGGAGAAGAAGGTAGAGTAGAAGCGGTGGGGTGTCCCTGCACTTATTCCACCCATCCCCACAACTGCCATCCATCTTCTACCCCCTCCTGCTTTCCCAGTACAGCATTGCCCTGAGCAAGAGGAAGCCCATTCCCGAGAGCCTGCAGGGTGCCTTGACTCCATGGCCTCCCACACACTTGTAGCTTTTTCCGTGAGGACAGCAGAGGTTGTGCTCCCTGTTTGCTGGACTGGTGTGGGTGGCTGTGGGCAGAGACACTGTAAGAGAAGGGTGGATGTTTCCTTGCCAGGGCCCAGGGGCCAGAAGACATCCCCAAGGGATGTCTCCCAAGGGGATGTCTTCTTCAGCTCCAAGTGGCAGTGCCCAGGAGAGGACCATCTGCAGTGTGTCGCAACCTCCCATTCTTCTGGGAGTCAGGAAGGGGCTCCATAAACACCCATCTTATACCCACTGAGGGCAAAGCCATTCTCCCAGAACAGCTCAGGAGGGCATACATGGAGGGATGAAACATCTACAGCCAAGGCTGGGATGCAGAAATCTTTAATGAGTGTACAGAGGAAAAGGAGGTCACTCTGAGCTGAGACCCTTCAGTGCAGGGATCACCAGGGCCAACTGAGAGGCAGCTTCCCTTGCCCATGGCAGAGTTCATGCAGGGCATGTGTCTGCTGTTACTGCAGTGAGAACGCTGGCTCTGAGAAGCCCCACAGCCCAAGGGAGAAGAGCACAAAGAAAAGGGAGAGAAGGAGGTAGGTGGAGGGATGGAAGGAGAGGCATGGGCCATGTTTTCAGAAAGGGCAGGCTGGCCCCTTCCTGCCAGCATGTGCCAGAGGAGCTGAGAAAGGTCAGTCAGTCTGCAAGCAACGGCCTGAAGATTCCTCCTTTGTGTAGCACCATGTTCGTAATCCCGGAGAGAAGAACCCCAGGGCCATGGCCACTGGCTTCTTTAGCACGGCAGGCACCTTCTGCCACAGTAGCGGCTGGAAATGCCTGAGAGGTCACAGCAGCCGGAGTTGATGGGGACTCCGTCACAGCTGAGGATGCTGCCAACGGCAGCAGAGGTGGAGGATCCCACAACGGTGTTCTGCGGGAAGGAGCTGAGGATGGGGCCGGGCAGGGTCACCACCACGGGAGAGGGTTCAATGATGACGGTGGAGTTCTGGCACTGCCTGACGCAGGGCTCGTTGCAGCTGCTGGCCAGTGGAGTCGGGCCACAGGGCCTGCATGGCAGGCACTGGTCGTAGCAGGACATGTCTGGGGGCAGGAGATGCGCCTGGGAAAGAGGACAGGGAGGAAGTAGAGCACATGGGCAGGTGATTTACCAGCCTGGTTACCCCATCACAAAAGAGCCAAGGCAACTGCTGAGGGTGGAGGTGGAGGCTGTGCCAGGAGGCACATGGTCTTCATCGCTTTGTCCTGACAGGGCCCTTCAAAGAGCAGCCTGGCCCAGGAACACTCTTGCATAGTACATAAACCAAAAGCCGCCTCAGCCCCATGTCCCAGCCTCTGTCTACACAGAGTTTCTGTATCCACCCCTCTCCCATGGCAAGGAACTCCAAGGCCCAGCATAGCACTGAACCACCATCAGATGAGATGTCTATTGATGCAAGATCCCTTCCACTTTGGAAGAGGAGGAGAGAGGGCTTCAGACTCACTTGGTTCCCAAGGAGGAGGAGGTGAGAGAACTGGATGGGAGAGCAGGGAGCTGGGCTGCTCTTTATACTGGTCCTTCATTGCCATAGGCCATGAACCACCCTTAACAAAGGTAATAATTTTTTATCAAGCTCATCTTGAATGCAAACTATCCCAACTAATAATATGTATGGGCTGTGTGTTGGTTTGCTGCACTTCTACCTTTTCATTTCCAGATTTAGGTCTTGCCCATGCCCCAGTGAAGGATTCTTTGGAGTGCTGGGATGAAAGGCCTAAGGATTTCTAGGGCAGGAATGCATTAGTGAAGGCAGAAGACTCAAGTGATAGATGTGCCTTGAGCAGTCAGGTGATGTGTGTCTGGGTCACTTTGTTGGGACTGTTTGAAGTGCCATACTCGGGAAGAAGCTCCCACAAGCTTCAGCTGGTTTCTGAAGGACTCCTGTTCATGAGGACATGTCACATCCTTCCCTTTCCTTCCCTATTTAATTCTCTCTTGGTCTCTTGTTGCCTCCCCGGGTGTGTGATTTGTTCTACTGGCTTTTGATCCCATCCCCATTTACTCTGCCCTCCAGAATTTATATTCTTTCCCTTTTCAACCCTGCCTTTCTCTGTGCAGTCTGTGAGCTGAGGATGGGGCCTGTCAGAGCCAATATCACAGAAGAGGTTTGGATGATGACAGTGGAGTGACACTGGCACTGCCTGCTGCAGGGCTCATTGCAGCTGCTGACAGTGGGGTTGGGCTTCAGGGCTTGGCACAGCAGGCACTGGTCGTAGCCGGACATGTTTTGGGGCAGGAGCTGCAACTGGGAGAGAGGGCAGGGAGGAAGCAGAGCACAGGGACATGTGAGGAGTAAAATGTCTTCATCCAGACGTGATCTGAAAAGTGTGGTCATGACCAACAAGGCTGCTGCCTCTCTCTTAGGTGAAAATCCTACTCAGGCAGGTCCCACATTGTCTCTGAATCACACCTCTCCTGACTGTGACCTCTCATGACCACCATCGCCAATACCTAGCACAACATGTATCGATATTACTGGAAAAGGATATGGGGAAAGGGCTTCAGATACACTGGGTTCCCAAGAATAAGAAGACGAGGGAGTCAAGGATCTCAGCTGGCTTTTCTGGTGACCCTTTACTGCTCCAGGCCCAGAGGTAGCCTCCACAGAAGTGATAATTTTCTAGGGTGCTCGTGATGAATGGAAAACCTCCCAGTTATTACATGGGCTGTGGGGCTGTTTCCCCCTCTACACTGTCTTTTCATTTCCTGGCTTATGCCACACCCGTTCCCTCTTAAAGGCTCCTTCAGAGTGCTGGGATGGAGAGGCCCCAGGATTTCTGGGTCAGGACTGATTCTGCGGTGGCAGAGGACTTGGCTCAAGCACCAGATGGGTCCAGTACAGACAAGTGATGATGGCCTGGGGCACTGTGGTGGCGTTGTTTGTGACTGTGGTAACAGGAAGGGGCCCAGCTGTTCCCAGCCCTGCAATCCTTGCCTGGTCACCTGAGGGCTTTCCTGTATGTGGACGTGCCATGTCTTCCTTTTTCCCTCTCTCCCAACTTACTCCAGCAGTCCCATGGGGTGGGCTTCCAGACAGGTGGGCTCTACTGCGGGGTTTTCAATCTCTTTCCATTAAAGCTGCCCTCTGGAGAAATGGGTTGACATCCTTGGACTCCTCTCTCTGGGTCGTCCCTGCGCATCCCCACACTGTGCTGTCCTCTCCTCTGGAGCCTTGTCCTGCTCAGAGTGCACAGCCCTGCCCTGCCAGAAAGGTCCCCAGCATCTCCTCTGTCAGCTCCCCTTGGCCTCTGCCTCTACTGTGCCAGGAATGTGTGTGCACATGTGTGTGGCAAAGCCCTTGTGAACCCATTAGAGGCACTGAGTGCACGTGTACCTGATGTCTGCATGTGCACAGATGCATGGCCTCGTGTTCCTGTGCATGCAGTTTGCACCTGCATTTGTCAGGGTGTATATAGAACTATATGTGCATGCGTGCACATGCATGTTTGCATGTGTCCATGGATCTGTGTGTGAAATGTGTATGCATTCTTGGTATGTGCTAGTGTGCACATAATTCACCTGACCCTAGGCATGTGTCCAGCTGGTCCCAGGGCCTATAGTGTCATCTTGGTGTCATGACACCAGGACTACCAACTCCTGGTGGGGAGCACCCTTCTCTGAGGAGGGAAAGGATTTTTGTCCAGGAGTTAGCAGGGCTGATTGATAGGGGTTTAAACTAGATTTGAATTGGGAAAGAGACAAAACCAGGCCCACCAGTGATAAGCTAGGGGACTACATGACAATTTTTGGGAACTGCATGCTAGTGAGGCCCCACAAGGTCTTCTAGTCTGCCCTACAAGGGGCTAAGTTGAATGAAATACAGCTGAATTTTCTTATACATACACATGCGACATGAGAAGTAAGCATATCAGGTCCCTGAAATGCTTGTATACTAATGCACGTAGCATGGGAAACAAGCAGGAGTTGGAAGCCACAGTGCGATTAGAAAACTATGATCTAATTGCTATCACAGAAACATGGTGGGATAAATCAGGGCAATCAGTGCAACAGCGGGAGATTTAATTGGCTGAAAGCAGGAACTAGCCCTCAGTAGTCGAGGTCAGCTGCTTTGGAGCTGGCCCAGCCGCAGCAACTAATTACGAGTTACAGGGGCATTTTGAACCCTTGCTTCACCAGCAGTGACCCGGGACAGCGGCACAACCAGGCAGCACCGCCAGCTCTCGAGAGAGAGGCTGACAGGGAGTGGGAATTGCCAGGACAATGGTGACTACTCCCACACCCTCTGCCTAGAAAAAGCCTCCAGGAGGACAGGGACACCCTGCTGCCCACCATGAAGAGGGAGGGGCCATCAGCACATGCGCAGTGGTGAGCAGCTGGTGTGGCAAGGAGCAGGAGCTCTGCACCAACTATCGACAGTCTGCGAGATTACGAACCTACCATGGTGTCCACTAGGTAGTGAGCTCAATCCAAAAAGGCTGTGGCAACCCAGATGGAGGGCCTGCCTAGAGACATAGCTGTTCAGGCCTCTGGCTGCAGGGAGTGCCTGAGCCTGCCACTGCCAAGGGAGGGCAGCGAGGAAACTGCCTGTTCTCAGGGGGAAAGTCTTCTCACCATGGTGGCTGAGCTCAAGGTGGAGGTGGAGAGACTCAGAAGTGTCAGGGAGTGTAAGCAGGAGATTGATTGGTAGAGTAACTCCCTGGTGTGCCAGAGAGAAGGATGCCAGGGGGATGTCACCCGGAGTGTAGTGGAGCCCCTGCCCTGTCACTGTTGGGCAGAGGGAGGGGACCAAAAAGAAGAGGAGGGTTGGAAGTGAGTTCCAGTTTGGCTTTGTGGGCACCCCCCTTCCCTTCCTCCCTATCTTCCCCAGGTACCCCTCCATAATAGGTTTGATGCCCTGGATCTTGAAGGAGAGGTAGGCAAGGATGTGGTGGAAGGCCTGCCTATGAGGTCACATAGAAAAAGGCAGTTGACACCACACCTCAAGACTGACTCCAAAAAGAAAAAAAGGAGGGTAACTGTAGTAGGAGATTCCTTTCTGAGAGGAACAGAGGGCCCAATATGTGGAGTTGACCCTCATCATAGGGATGTCTGCAGTCTATCTGGAGCCAGATGTCACCAGGACACTCCCCAACCTGGTGTACTCAACAGACTACTACTCGCTTCTGATCTTCCAGATAAGTGGGGAGAAAGCTGCATCCCATAGTCTGAGGGGAATGAAGAAAGACTTAAAGGCCTTTGGATGGTTGGTGAAGGAGTCTGGAGCGCAAGTTATTTTCTCCTCTCTCCTTCCATTCTCAGGTGATGACGTAGGACATAATAGAAGGATCCAGTCCATAAATGCTTGGCTATGTGACTGGTGCTACAGGCAGGGCTATGGGTTCTTAGACAATGGCTGGTTTTATAAGACAATAAGCCTGACAGTAATATGTAAGAAAGGTTTATCTCATAGAGGCAAAAGGGTTCTGGGACAGGAATTAGCAGGGCTCATTTGGAGAGCTTTAAACTAGATTTGGAGGGAGATGGGGCTGTAGCTGGGCTTGCACCGGTGGGGCAGCATTATAGCATTGAGGAAGACCGGGCAGCCTCCAACCTTCCTAGGGTTAAATTGGCATGCTCAGCTCACATGCTGAAGTGCCTGTACACCAACGAACGCAGCATGGGGAATAAGCAGGAGGAGTTAGAAATCCGTGTTTGGTCAGGAGATTATGATCTGGTGGGAATTACAGAGACATGGTGGGACAGCTCACATGACTGGAATGTGGTCATGGATGGTTATGTCCTTCTCAGGAAAGGCAGACCATCAAGGCAAGGTGTCGGAGTAGCTCTTTATGTGAGAGAGCAACTACAATATATTGAGTACTGTCCAAGGGTGGATGAGGAGCGAGTTGAGAGTCTGTGGGTGAGAATTAAGGGACAGGCTGGCATGGGTGATACTGCTGAGGGTGTCTATTACAGGCCAACAGATCAGGATGAGGAAGTTGACGAGGACTTCTACATGCAGCCAAGAGCAGCCTCGCAATTACAGGCCCTGGTTAAAGGGGGGGATTTCACCTACCCTGACATTTGCTGGAAGGCCTACTCAGCCAGCCACCCGCAGTTCCTCCAGTGCATTGATGATAACTTCCTGATGCAAATGGTGGATGTGCCAACTAGGAGAGGAGGGCTGCTGGATCTTGTCCTCACTAACAAGGAGGGGCTGGTTGAAGTGGTGAAGGTTGGGGGCAGCCTTGGTTGCAGCGACCATGAGATGGTAGAGTTCAAGATCTCATCTGTCACGAACAGAATACCCAGCAGAATTGCAACCCTGGACTTCAGTAGAGCCAACTTTGGCCTTTCCAAGCAATTGCTAGGGGGAATTCCATGGGACAGGGTACTTGAAGTTAAAGGGGCCCAAGATAGTTGGTTAGAATTCAAGGACTGCTACTTCCAAGCTTAAGATGAGAGCATCCCAACAGGTTGGAAGTCAAGAAAGAGAGCCAGGAGACCTACATTGTTAAACCTGGAACTGCTGGGCAAACTCAAGTTGAAGAGGAGAGTTTACAGATCGTGGAAGGAGGGGCTGGCCACTTGGGAGGAATATAAGACTGTTGTCAGAGAATGTAGGGAGGCAACTAAGGCCTCCTTAGAATTAAACCTTGCAAGAGGAGTCAAGGACAACAGAAAGGGCTTCTTCAAGTATTTTATTCTTCTGGGTACCCCGGAGGCCCCAGAGGAAGTCAGAATAAATAAGGAGTTTGCCTTGGTTGATGAGGATTGGGTTAAGGACTGATTAAGTAAGCTGGACATCCACAAATCCATGGGTCCTGATGGGATGCACCTGCGGGTGCTGAGGGAGCTGGTGGAAATAATTGCTAAGCCACTCTCCATCATCTTTGGTAAGTTGTGGGTAACGGGAGAGGTGCCTGAGGACTGGAGGAAAGCAAATGTCACTCCAGTCTTCAAACAGGTCAAGAAGGAGGACCTGGGTAACTATAGACTGGCCAGCCTCACCTCCATCTGTGAAAAGGTGATGGAACAACTTATCCTTGGTGTTGTCTCTAGGCTTATCAAGGACAAAAGGGTCATTAGGGGCAGTCAACATGGCTTCACCAAGGGGAATTCATGCTTGACCAACCTGATAGCCTTTATGAAGACATAACCAGGTGGATAGATGATGGTGAAGCAGTGGACATGCTCTATCTCGATTGTAAAGCATCTGACAGTCTCCCACAGCATCCTCACAGCTAAACTAAGGAAGTGTGGTCTGGATGATTGGGTAGTGAGGTGGACTGTGAACAGGCTGAAGGGAAGAAGCCAGAGAGTTGTGGTCAGTGGGACAGAGTCTACTTGGAGGCCTGTATCTAGCAGAGTCTCTCAGGGGTCAGTACTGGGACCAGTATTATTCAGTACATTCATCAACAACTCAGATGAGGGAATAGAGTGCAGTGTCAGCAACTTTGCTGATGACACTAAACTGGGAGGAGTGGCCGGCACGCTGGAAGGCTATGCTGCCATCCAGTGGGACCTAGACAAGCTGGACAGTTGGGTGTGGAGAAATTTAATGAAATATAACAAAGGCAAGTGTAGAGTTCTGTGTCTGGGCAAGAACAACTCCAGACACCAGTATAAGTTGGGAACTGACCTGCTGGAGAGCAGCGTAAGGGAAAGGGACCTAGGGGTCCTGATGGACAGCAGGATGACAATGAGCCAGCACTGTGCCCTTGTGGCCAAGAAGGCCAATGGCATCCTGGGGCATATTAGAAGGGGTGTGGTTAGTAGATTGAGAGGTTCTTCTCCCCCTCTACTCTGCCCTGGTGAGACCACATCTGGAATATTGCATCCAGTTCTGGGCCCCTCAGTTCAAGAAGGACAGGAAACTGCTTGAGAGAGTCCAGCTCAGAGCCACGAGGATGATTAAGGGAGTGGAGCATCTCCCTTATGAGGAAAGGCTGAGGGAGCTGGGTCTCTTTAGCTTGGAGGAGAGGAGACTGAGGGGTGACATTATTAATGTTTATAAATATGTAAAGGGTGAGTGTCAGGAGGATGGAGCCAGACTCTTCTCAGTGACATCTAATGATAGGACAAGGTGCAATGGGTGCAAGCTGGAACATAGGTGGGTCTGCTTAAATACGAGAAGAAATTTCTTCACGGTGAGGTTGACAGAACACTGGAACAGGCTGCCCAGGGGGGTTGTGGAGTCTCCTTCTCTGGACACATTCAAAAGCCACCTGGACGCATTCCTTTGTGATGTGATCTAGGTGTTCCTGCTCTGGCAGGGGAATTGGACTAAATGATCTTTCAAGGTCCCTTCCAATCCCTAACATTCTGTGATTCTGTGATTCTGTGATTCTGTGAATCACACAGCTGGAACATTGGAATGGAGGGCTACAAGCTTTACAGGAGAGACAGGCAGGTAAGGAAGGGTGGGGGTGTTGCCCTCTATGTTAGGAAATGGATAGATTGTGAAGAGTTCCCCCTAAGATAAAGCCATGAGCAGGTTGAAAGCCTGTGAGTAAAAATTAAGGACTGGACCAACTAAGGGCATCTTGTGGTTGGGGTCTACTACAGGCTGCCTTATCAAGAAAAGTCTGTTGAAGAGGCCTTCTTGCACCAACTACAGGAAACATCGTGCTGACAGGCTCTCATCCTCCTGGGAGATTTCAACCACATGAATATTTGCTGGGAAAGCCACATGGCAGGCAGTAAGCAATCCAGGAGACACGTGGAGTCCATTGAGGAAAACTCCCTCGTCCAGGTACTAGAGAAACAAATCAAAGGAGAAGTGTTACTGGACCTGGTGCTCACCAGTGTAGAAGAGCTCATAAAAGAGGTTAAGATTGGAGGAAGCCTAGGTTGCGGTGACCATGCCCAGGTAGAGTCTGTGATCTTGAGGGATACGGGCCTGGCAAAGAGCAAAGTCAGGACCCTGAACCTCTGAAGAAGAAACTTACAGCTGTTAAAAGATCTAGTGGATGATATCCCATGGGACACGGTCCTTAGGGACAGAGGATCTGATCAGAACTGGCAACTCTTTAAGGATGTTTTCCTTGGAGTGCAAGAGCTCTTTATTCCCATGTGTAATAAATCAAGCAAGAAGTTAGGAAACCAGCATGGTTGAATAAAGATGTGCTGGTCAAACAGGCAAAAGAAGGAAATGTACAGACGGTGGAAACAGGACTGTGTCCCCTGGGAAGAGTGCAGAAGCTCTGTCCAGATGTGTGGGGATGGGATGAGGAAAGCCAAGACAGAACTAAACTTGGCAAGGGATGCAAATAATAACAATAAGGGGTTCTACAGGTACATTGGACAAAAAAGAAAGACTAAGGTAAGTGTAGCGCCTCTGACAAATGAAGACGAAGAACTGGTAATGACAGATGTGTAGAAGGCAGAGGTACTTAACTTCTTTGCCTCAGTCTTCTGATTGGTGATAAGGTGGAATCCTTCTGGAGGAAATATTAAGGCACATGCAGGACAAGGAGGTGATCCAGGACAGCTAGCATGGCTTCAACAAGGGTAAATTTATGCCTGACCAATTGGGTGGTCTTCTATGATGAAATAACATGGGAAGACTGATGTCATCTACTTGGATTTCTGTAAGGACTTTGACACAGTCCTACATGACATCCTAATCTCTTAATTGGAAAGATATGGATTTGAAGGGTGGACTATCTAATGGATAAAGAATTGGCATGATGGCCACACCCAGAGGGTAGTAGTCAACGGTTCTATATTCAGATGGACACTGCTGATGAGTGGTGTCCCTCAGGGGTCTGTCTTGGGACTGGTGCTTTTCAATATCTTCATCAGTGACATAGATGATGAGATTGAGTGCACCCCTGTACCTGGTAGCAGCACGAACTTGTGAATCCCCTCAGCACTATAGATCTTGGCAACAGCTGGGCCATGCCAGATGCTGTGCTCAGGGGTGATAGGACTGCACAGGCAAGCTGTACCTGCTATTCATGCCCAGACGTGCTGCTCATGATCAGGTGGTGGAGGAGAGGGGAAAGCAGAGTAGAGACAGAGGGCCATCCCCAAGACAATTACCCATTCCCAGTTCCTGCCATCTTTTGGGAACATCTTTGTCTGAGTCCCCATCCCCAGCACAGCTCCACCCAAAGCAAGATGAACACTCTTCCCCGAAGAACTGGGGCCTCCAAAGTCAAGGGAACATGCCTAGGGAGAAACGTCACAAGTCAAGGACTGGTGGCCATTGGCTGTGGAGAAACTGGATGTCTTCCTCAGCTTCAAGAGACAGTGACTGAAAGATGAATCACTGCAATGTGCCCCACACCCTGATGCACAGAGGAGTGAGGCAGCACCTGCAGCTAATTCCCACCGAAACAGTAGCTTTCTCCTTGGCCATCTCTATGCAGATGGAAAGACCAGACCAGGACACATTCAGGGATGCTGCAAACATTTATTGATTCTCAGGAGGGGAATGAGGTGACTGAAAGAAGAGGCCCTGGGAGCGGGAAGCAGGAGGAACAGACAAAAGTTTTTCAGCTTCTCCTACAGCGCAGTTCCCACAGGGCATCCATCTACCTGGCCCACAAACGGAGAGAGGCTTGCAGGTCAATCCAGGCTGGTTTCTGGGGGCCTCACAGAAAGCAGAGGGTAACAAGGAAAAGAGAGAAAAAGAGTGAGTAAGTGGACAACAGGAAAGGTAGACATTGGCTGTGTTGTCAGAGAACCCAGGCTGTCCCCTTCCTGTCTGTCATTACAGGACAAGCCAAAGACGGTCAGCTTCTCTTAAAACAACAGCAAAAAGTTCAGTTTTTCTGTCCAGCATCATGTCCTGAGTTCCTGGGGTCCTGGTCTGGGAAAGAGTCTGACATCTTTAGCAGGGGCGGCAACAGTAGCGGCTGGCAATACAAGAGAGGTCACAGCACCCAGAGTTGATGGGGACTCCATCACAGCTGAGGATGCTGCCAACGGCAGCAGAGGTGGAGGATCCCACAACGGTGTTCTGCGGGAAGGAGCTGAGGATGGGGCCGGGCAGGGTCACCACCACGGGAGAGGGCTCAATGACGACAGTGGAGTTCTGGCACTGCCTGACGCAGGGCTCGTTGCAGCTGCTGGCCAGCGGGGTCGGGCCACAGGGCTGGCACGGCAGGCACGGCCGGCACTGGTCGTAGCAGGACATGTCTGGGGGCAGGAGGTTCACCTGGGAGAGAGGGTAGGGAGGAAGCAGAACATGGGGATGCATGAGGAGCAGCGTGTCACCACACCGAGAGGGAACCAAGGCACAGGCCATGCTGAGAGCTGGAGGCTGTGCAGGGATGTGCGAGGGCTTCTTGGCGTCATCCTGACAGGGCCTAAAAAAAGCCACCAGGGACTATCTGGCTACAGCTGAGGTTCTAGCCAAGAAGCCATTGTAGTACACGTCCATCCTCTTTCCATGACAAACCTTCTCCCCACTTCCCTCTCCCACTACCAGCAGCCCCAAGATTTGGCATGGAACAGAGCTGATTGCAGCTAAGAGGTCCATAGAGCTGAGACTCCCTTCTGGAGAATGAGAGGGACAAGAAGGGGCTTCACACTCACCTGGTTCCTAAGGAGGAGAAGGCCAGAGAAGTGGATGAGGGAGCACGGAGCTGGGCTGGCTTTTATAGTGGGCCTTAGCTGCCCGATGTCCAGAGGCATCCCTTGAAGCTGTGATTATTTTCTGACAAGCTCCTCTTGAATGCAAAACATCCCAGTTAATGATATGGGCTGTGTGTTTCCTTCCTGTGATGATGTTTTTCATTTCCTGCTTTATGCCCATTCCTCAATTAAGGCAACTTTTGAGTGGCAGGTAGGGAGGCCCAAGTATTTCCGCGCAACACAAGTCAGTGTGGGCAGAAGACTCAGCTCACATGCTGGAAGGGTCCAGTAAAGGCAAGTGATATCAGCCTGGGTGACTCCTTAGGGGCTCTTTGAAGCTGTTTTTCCCAGAGGTGGCCCAGCTCCCAGGTTGTGACCCTATCCCACCAAACACTGCCCTCAGGGAAAACCTTCTAACATGTTTTGCCTCCTCCTGCTCTCATACGGGAATACCCGTTTGTGGGGAAAGTTTGTGCAGGGCCCTTTATGGATCTCAAAAAACAAAACAAATCAAACAAACAAAAAAACAAACAAAATAAACAAAAAAACAAGGACACAGGGGTAATTTAGTGTCTGTTTTTGTAAGACAGAATAAGAAGAGGATCCTAATGTGAAGGAAGCTTATTTCTGTCATGACACCCAGCAGAACAGCTGGGCATGGGGCACTCCAGCAGATTCCCTTATCACAGCCAGTCTCTGAGGATAAGCAGAATGACTTTGACATGTTAGCGCTATGCTAATTATGTAACCAATCAGAGGCTATGCGATTGTACAAACATGTAAATATACTGTGAAGGGATTGTATAAAGAGTGGCATGGAAAGGCCTTATGCTTGCCAGCTTTTGAGGGAAGCCACTGCATACCCAGACTTGTGCAACTCTGAAATAGACAATCCCTTGACCTAGTGTGTGGATTGGCTCACTGCATACCACATAATGAATCCAATCTTTTTATTGGACAACAATATCTGCCAGCCATACACTTGTGAGTCTCTTTCCTTGATACCTGTGTCTCCTCTACCACCTCCCCCTTTCCTTGCCTGCCTTGCCTGCACCTGCCTGCCAGCACTGTGTTTGGCCCCAAAGCCCTCTCGGGATGTCTGAAGGCTCTGACTCTCAGGGACGCCTGAAGGAACAACCCCGCAGGCCCTGCAGACTGCTACTGTCCCTGCCAAGCCTTCAAGGCTGTGTCAGGTTTCTGCCAACAGATGACCAAATACACCTCAAAGAGCCAGGGAGCCTGAGGTATATTGTTTTGCTTCTTTGTCACAATCACTGAGGGCTCATCTGCCGTGCCAGAAGCCACTTCCGCAGAAGCTTGTCTACTGTGAGGAAAAACAACAAAGTATCACCAACACCATGAAATTGCTCTCTTTCTTTCAGAATCCAAATCAGCTTCTTCAGCTGCTCAGGGAATCTCTATTCACTCCATGGGTGACCCTTTCTTGTCCAGGGCTTTTCCCCTCCGCTACAGGGTGTCTCCCAAATCCTATGCCTCTTCCTCTCAGCCTCGATCCTCCTCTTGATGTGGATGTTGAGCAGGTTTTGCCTTGTGTGAACAATCAACCATGCCATGCTCAAGGTACGATCAACCTTACCTGTGCCATGGCCAACAGATGTTTGTTCGTCCTGTGCTTGAAGGGAAGACGCAGTGGAAACCTCAAGGATCTTTTAAGCCTGCCAGAGATCTCTCCCAGTCTCCAAGCGTGTCTCCTCTGTCTTGTGCCTTGGGATGTACAGGAGAATCACACTGCTGCGATGCTCCTGACAGTGCCTGTCAGTCAGGGATTTCCACCCCTGGACAATGTCAGGTCCTCAAGGAGTCAATGCCGGAGCCAGGCATATCTCCTCACACCTGTCTGTAGACGCCTGCCAGCATTGTCTCAGAAATGCATCGCAGAGGGGACAGATTCTCATTCAGCCCATGTCAGGCTGGTTCTCCTGAAGGCAAAGGGGACATCTGTCACTCCTTCACCTGAGGGATTTCTGAGCACAGGGGTTTCAGAGTGCAACCAGCAAAGTGATTTCCAGTTGTGCCAGAGGGATGCTCAGCTTAGTGGGTGCTTCATCCAAGCTCAGCTCCCTTGTGCAAACGCAGAAGCAGCTCCACTTGCCAAGGACATGTGCCCAGAACTTCACCCAAGGCTTATATACTGCTAACAGTCTCCTGGGGCTTTCAGAGTAGGCAATAAAGAGTAGGGCAATTAAGAAACCTATGTCCCCAGGAATTACCAAGCAGTTAGGGTATTGCAACACAGGCCAGCCATTCCAGGGCAATGGGCCATCCCAACAAACCAGAAATGTTTGTCAGAGCTCTGCCTGGGTCTCTTTCTTGCGGTCTACCTCACACCTCAGTCCTGGCAGGGCCAGACCTTCACCTGGGCTAAACTGGTTACTTTCTCTTGTAGCTGTAGCTGACTGCATTGCTCTGACACCAGGAAAGGCAAAGGGTTTACCCCAGAACACCTTTGGATCCTCCCTCTTGCCTGAATGGTTGGTTCCTTCTGGACATGACAAAGCTGTACCAAGCTGGGCCATATGTGGAGCCGTAAGGAAACAGAGCTGTAATCAAGCAAGGACATGGTGCCCTGTTGATGGGAGCTGTTACAGAGGTAACCTTTCTGTAACGGGAAAGTGCTGACATCAGGTGGCAGCTAAGCACTGACAGGAGAAACATCTGCCAGCCTGAGAACTGGGCCTTGAAATCACGGGCGTCCTTAAAGTGCATCTAGGCACCAGAGAAACGCAGACATCCCGAAGATACCCTCAACAAATGTGAAAGAAGAAACACAGGAACAACTTCTTGCCTGAGAAGGAGCAAAAAAAAAAAACATGGTCTGGGAAGGCAGAAATAAGTGTGAGGAGGTCCCTGTGAGTGCAGGTGTCACACTGTCATGGCCACGTCCCCGGGGGGGGGGAGGGCAATCAACTCATACACAGAGCTTCTCTGGAGCAGATGTGGTCCTGACACTGGAGAAGCCTCAGAGGTCCTGGGCCTGAGGAAAGCTTCTCCATTCTTGCAGGGAAGTGGGCACCCCAGAGCAGCATGGGGGCATGGGCACTGCTTGGGCTGCCACGGCCCAAGGGGTTGTTGGGTCCTCAGGAACTTTAGATTGCCGTGTGTGGCCCAGTGTGCCTAATACCAATGCTGAGTTATGAAGGGGGTCGGTCCTGCACGTGTGCCAACACCTGGACCCTGCCAAGTGCTGTGCTGGGAGCGGTTGGGCTGCATGGTGCACATGTTTCTGCTGCACATGGTGATGTCTGCTGGCCATAGCCCTGAGGTGGGGCAAAGGAGTGGAGAAGAAGGTAGAGTAGAAGAGGTGGGGTGTCCCTGCACTTATTCCACCCATCCCCACAACTGCCATCCATCTTCTACCCCCTCCTGCTTTCCCAGTACAGCATTGCCCTGAGCAAGAGGAAGCCCATTCCCGAGAGCCTGCAGGGTGCCTTGACTCCATGGCCTCCCACACACTTGTAGCTTTTTCCGTGAGGACAGCAGAGGTTGTGCTCCCTGTTTGCTGGACTGGTGTGGGTGGCTGTGGGCAGAGACACTGTAAGAGAAGGGTGGATGTTTCCTTGCCAGGGCCCAGGGGCCAGAAGACATCCCCAAGGGATGTCTCCCAAGGGGATGTCTTCTTCAGCTCCAAGTGGCAGTGCCCAAGAGAAGACCATCTGCAGTGTGTCGCAACCTCCCATTCTTCTGGGAGTCAGGAAGGGGCTCCATAAACACCCATCTTATACCCACTGAGGGCAAAGCCATTCTCCCAGAACAGCTCAGGAGGGCATACATGGAGGGATGAAACATCTACAGCCAAGGCTGGGATGCAGAAATCTTTAATGAGTGTACAGAGGAAAAGGAGGTCCCTCTGAACTGAGACCCTTCAGTGCAGGGATCACCAGGGCCAACTGAGAGGCAGCTTCCCTTGCCCATGGCAGAGTTCATACAGGGCATGTGTCTGGTGTTACTGCAGCGAGAACGCTGGCTCTGAGAAGCCCCACAGCCCAAGGGAGAAGAGCACAAAGAAAAGGGAGAGAAGGAGGTAGGTGGAGGGATGGAAGGAGAGGCATGGGCCATGTTTTCAGAAAGGGCAGGCTGGCCCCTTCCTGCCAGCATGTGCCAGAGGAGCTGAGAAAGGTCAGTCAGTCTGCAAGCAATGGCCTGAAGATTCCTCCTTTGTGTAGCACCATGTTCGTAATCCCGGAGAGAAGAACCCCAGGGCCATGGCCACTGGCTTCTTTAGCACGGCAGGCACCTTCTGCCACAGTAGCGGCTGGAAATGCCTGAGAGGTCACAGCAGCCGGAGTTGATGGGGACTCCGTCACAGCTGAGGATGCTGCCAACGGCAGCAGAGGTGGAGGATCCCACAACGGTGTTCTGCGGGAAGGAGCTGAGGATGGGGCCGGGCAGGGTCACCACCACGGGAGAGGGTTCAATGACGACGGTGGAGTTCTGGCACTGCCTGACGCAGGGCTCGTTGCAGCTGCTGGCCAGTGGAGTCGGGCCACAGGGCCTGCATGGCAGGCACTGGTCGTAGCAGGACATGTCTGGGGGCAGGAGATGCGCCTGGGAAAGAGGACAGGGAGGAAGTAGAGCACATGGGCAGGTGATTTACCAGCCTGGTTACCCCATCACAAAAGAGCCAAGGCAACTGCTGAGGGTGGAGGTGGAGGCTGTGCCAGGAGGCACATGGTCTTCATCGCTTTGTCCTGACAGGGCCCTTCAAAGAGCAGCCTGGCCCAGGAACACTCTTGCATAGTACATAAACCAAAAGCCGCCTCAGCCCCATGTCCCAGCCTCTGTCTACACAGAGTTTCTGTATCCACCCCTCTCCCATGGCAAGGAACTCCAAGGCCCAGCATAGCACTGAACCACCATCAGATGAGATGTCTATTGATGCAAGATCCCTTCCACTTTGGAAGAGGAGGAGAGAGGGCTTCAGACTCACCTGGTTCCCAAGGAGGAGGAGGTGAGAGAACTGGATGGGAGAGCAGGGAGCTGGGCTGCTCTTTATACTGGTCCTTCATTGCCATAGGCCATGAACCACCCTTAACAAAGGTAATAATTTTTTATCAAGCTCATCTTGAATGCAAACTATCCCAACTAATAATATGTATGGGCTGTGTGTTGGTTTGCTGCACTTCTACCTTTTCATTTCCAGATTTAGGTCTTGCCCATGCCCCAGTGAAGGATTCTTTGGAGTGCTGGGATGAAAGGCCTAAGGATTTCTAGGGCAGGAATGCATTAGTGAAGGCAGAAGACTCAAGTGCTAGATGTGCCTTGAGCAGTCAGGTGATGTGTGTCTGGGTCACTTTGTTGGGACTGTTTGAAGTGCCATACTCGGGAAGAAGCTCCCACAAGCTTCAGTTGGTTTCTGAAGGACTCCTGTTCATGAGGACATGTCACATCCTTCCCTTTCCTTCCCTATTTAATTCTCTCTTGGTCTCTTGTTGCCTCCCCGGGTGTGTGATTTGTTCTACTGGCTTTTGATCCCATCCCCATTTACTCTGCCCTCCAGAATTTATATTCTTTCCCTTTTCAACCCTGCCCTTCTCTGTGCGATCTGTGAGTTCACAAACAATGCCATAGAATCACTGAATGGTAGAATCATAGAATGTCTTTGGTTGGAAGAGATCATCAAGTTCAAATCCTCTGCCATGGGTATGGATACTTTCCACTGGAACAGGCTTTCCAGTTTCCCATCCAACGTGGCCTTGAATATTTCCAGGGACAGGGCATTCTCAAGTTCTCTGTACAGCCGCTTCCTCTGTATCACCATCCTCATAGTAAACAATTTCTTCCTAATATCTAATCTAAATATATACTCTTTTAGTTTATAACCGTTACCCCTTAACATGCTCCAGCTCTCTGATCATCTTCATGGTGCTCCTCTGGACCCACTCTAACATGTCTATGGCTTTCTTATGCTGGGGGCCCCAGAGGTGAATGCAGCACTCCAGATGGGTCACAGAGGAGCAAAGTAAAAGGGGACAAGCACCTCCCTCCAAGTGCTGGTCACACCTCTTTCAGTGCAGCTGAGATTATGGTTAGCTTCCTGGGCTGTAAGTGCACTTTGCTTGCTCATCTTGAGTTTTTCATCAAACACCTCCACCAAGTCCTTCTCTTCAGGGCTTCTCTCAAGCCATTCTCAGCCCAGTCTGTATTTGTGATTGGGATTGTCCTGATCCATGTGAATGACCTTACATTGGCCTTGTTGGACATCCGGAGACTTGCATGGGCCCACTTCTCAAGCCTGTCTAGGTCCTTCTGGATGGCATTTCTTCCCTTCAATGTGTCAAATGCACGGCTGTCTATGCTACCAAGAAAGATATTAACTAATACTGGTCCCAGTACAGACCCTTGAGGGATACCGCTCATCACTGATCTCATCTTGGACATTGAGCCATTGACCACAATTTCTGAGTGCGACCATCCAGCCAATTCCTTACCCACTGAGTGGTCCATCTGTCAAATCTTTGTCTCCCCAGTTTAGAGACAAGGATATAATGGGAGATAGTGTTAAATGCTTTGCACAAATCCAGGTAGATGATGTCAGTTGCACTTTCTGTATCCACCAGTTCTTTAGTCCCATCACAGAAGGCCATCCAGATTTGTCAGGCACGATCTGCCCTTAGTGAAGCCATATGGGCTGTCACCTGTCATCTCCTAATGTGCTTTAGCATAGTTTCCAGGAGGATCTGCTCCATAGTCTTGCTGGGTACAGAGGTGAGGCTGACTGGCCTGTACTTCTCTGAGTCTTCCTTTTTTCCCTTTTTAAAAATGGGGAGTTATTTTTCCCCTCTTCCAGTCAGCGGGGAGTTCACCATTCTGCCACAGCTTCTTAATTATGATGAATAGGGGTTTAGATACTTCATCAACCACTTCCCTCAGGACGTGCAGATGCATCTCATCAGGTCCCATGCACTTGTGGACCTTCAGGTTCCTTAGCTGTTCTTGAATTTGATCATCTCCTTTTATCATCCATCATTTGATCAGCGGGCAGTTCTTCGTTCTCCTAGTCCCTGCCTTTGCCTTCTGGGACTTCTGGGCTAAATGGCTAGAGCTCTTGCTGTTGAAGACTGAAGCAAAAAAGTCATAGAGTAACTCAGCCTTTACCATATCTTTGGTAACCAGGTTTCCAGTTTCCTCCAGGAGAGGGCCCACAATTTCCCTAGTCTTTCTTTTGTCACTGACATACCTATAGTATGCCACCCAGCAGATCAGGTTGGCCAAGGGCCCATCCAGCCTGGCCTTGAACACCTTCACTGATGGAGCATTCACAACTTCTCTTCAGCCTGCTCCAGTTCCTCATTAACCTTACAGTGAAGAATTTCTTCCAAATGTCTAATCTAAATCTCCCCTCTTTTAGTTTGAGACCTTTTCCCCTTGTCCTATCATTATTTCCCTGAGTAAAGAGTCCCTCCTCGTCTAAGGGTATAAGCCCCCTTTAAGTATTGAAAAGCTGCAATGAAGTCTTCCTGGAGCCTTTTCTTCTCCAGGATGAACATCCCCAACTCTCTCAGCCTTTCTTTGTAGGAGAAAGGCTCCAGTCCTCTGGTAGTTTTTGTAGCCCTCCTCTGGACTTGGTCTTACAGGTCCTCATCCTTCTTTTGCTCAGGGCCCAAAACCTGGATGCAGTACTCCAGGTGGGGCCTCACAAGGGCAGAGTAGAGGCAGACAGTCACCTCTCTTGAACTGCTGTCTACTCCTCTTCTGATAAAGCCCAGGGTGCAGTTGCCCTTCTGGGCTGCAAGTGTGCGCTGCTGGTTCATGTTGAGTCCTTCATCCACCAGAACCCCCAAGTCCATCTCTGCAGGGCTGCTCTCAGTGAGTTCACCCATTCTGTGCCCATGCCTGGGATTGCCCCAAGCCACGTGCAGCACCTTGCGGTTGGACTTCTTGTACCTCATGCGGTTCACATGGACCCACTTCCCAAGCCTGTGCAGGTCCCTTGGGATGGCATCCTTTACTTCTGCTGTACCGTCTGCACCCCTCAGCTTGGTGTTGTAAAAAGACATGAAACAGAACCAGTCTGTAGACAGACACCTGAAGGACACCAAAATTCCCACCAAAGCAATAGCTTTCTCCCTTGGCCATCTCTTTGCAGATGGAAAGACCAGAAGGGACTCACTCAGGGATGCTGCAAATGTTTATTGAATCTCAGGAGAGAAAAGAGGTAACTACAAGAAGAGACCCTGAGAGAGGAGATCAGCAAGAGCTGATTGGTTTCTGGGGGCCTCACAGAGAGCTTGGATGGGAGCAGAGGGCAAAAAGGAAAAGAGAGAAAAAGAGCGAGTAAGTGGACAACAGGAAAGGTAGACATTGGCCATGTTGACAGAGAAACCAGGCTGGCTCCTTCCTGTCTGTCTTTGCAGGACAAGCCAGAGATGGTCAGCTCCTCTTAAAACAGGAGCACAAAGTACTGTTTTTCTTCTGTCCAGCAGCATGTTCTGAGTTCCTGGGGTCCTGGTCTGGGGCACTGTCTGGCAACTTTAGCAGGGGCGGCACCTGCTGCCACAGTAGCGGCTGGTAATACAGGAGAGGTCACAGCATCCAGAGTTGATGGGGACTCCGTCACAGCTGAGGATGCTACCAACAGCAGCGGAGGTGGAGGATCCCACAGCAGTGTTCTGCGGGAAGGAGCTGAGGATGGGGCCGGGCAGGGTCACCACCACAGGGGAGGGCTGGATGACGATGGTGGAGTTCTGGCACTGCCTGACGCAGGGCTCGTTGCAGCTGCTGGCCAGTGGAGTCGGGCCGCAGGGCTGGCACGGCTGGCAGGGCTGGCACTGGTCGTAGCAGGACATGTCTGGGGGCAGGAGGTTCACCTGGGAGAGAGGGTAGGGAGGAAGCAGAACATGGGGATGCATGAGAAGTAGCGTGTCACCACACCGAGAGGGAACCAAGGCACAGGCCATGCTGAGAGCTGGAGGCTGTGCAGGGATGTGCGAGGGCTTCTTGGCGTCATCCTGACAGGGCCTAAAAAAAGCCACCAGGGACTATCTGGCTACAGCTGAGGTTCTAGCCAAGAAGCCATTGTAGTACACGTCCATCCTCTTTCCATGACAAACCTTCTCCCCACTTCCCTCTCCCACTACCAGCAGCCCCAAGATTTGGCATGGAACAGAGCTGATTGCAGCTAAGAGGTCCATAGAGCTGAGACTCCCTTCTGGAGAATGAGAGGGACAAGAAGGGGCTTCACACTCACCTGGTTCCTAAGGAGGAGAAGGCCAGAGAAGTGGATGAGGGAGCACGGAGCTGGGCTGGCTTTTATAGTGGGCCTTAGCTGCCCGATGTCCAGAGGCATCCCTTGAAGCTGTGGTTATTTTCTGACAAGCTCCTCTTGAATGCAAAACATCCCAGTTAATGATATGGGCTGTGTGTTTCCTTCCTGTGATGATGTTTTTCATTTCCTGCTTTATGCCCATTCCTCAATTAAGGCAACTTTTGAGTGGCAGGTAGGGAGGCCCAAGTATTTCCGCGCAACACAAGTCAGTGTGGGCAGAAGACTCAGCTCACATGCTGGAAGGGTCCAGTAAAGGCAAGTGATGTCAGCCTGGGTGACTCCTTAGGGGTTCTTTGAAGCTGTTTTTCCCAGAGGTGGCCCAGCTCCCAGGTTATGACCCTATCCCACCAAACACTGCCCTCAGGGAAAACCTTCTAACATGTTTTGCCTCCTCCTGCTCTGACTTAGGGATGTCTGTATGGGGGAAGAGGTTGTGCAGGGCCCTTTCTGGCTCTCACAAGAAAGGCCCAACAGGAAATTTTTTCTTTTATTTAGAAGGAATAATAAGAAGAATGTAGACAGAAAGTAAATCTTTCATGTGCAGGAACCCTGTGCACATCTGACACACAGTGCAGATCCTGTTCATAGAGAAATCCTTCTTCACTTCCATACATTGGTGTCAACCAGAGAAGCGTTTCTGGACCTGGTGTTCTCCAATGCAGAAGAGCTCTTTAAAGAGGTTAAGATCGGAGGCAGTGTGGGCTGCAGTGACCACACCCTTGTTGAGTTTGTGATCTCTAGGAACATGGGCTTGCCAAAGAGCAAAGTCAGGACCCTGAACCTCCTATGAGCAAACTTCCAGCTGTTTAATGACGTAGTGGATGAGATCCCCTAGAACACTGTCCTTAGGGCAAAGGAGCTGTACAGACCTGGCAACTCTTTAAGGACACTTTTCTGAGAGCACAAGGACTCTCCAACCCCCTGTGTAAGAAAGTGAGCAGGGAGGTCAGGAAACCAGTATGGATGAGCAAGGGCCTGCTGGTCAGACTGAGGCACAAGAAGAAAATGCACAGGCAGTGGAATCAGGGACGTGTGGCCTGGGAAGAGTACAGGGATGCTGTCCAGATGTGCAAGGTTGGGATCAGGTAAGCCAGGGCACAGCTGGAACTGAGCCTGGCAAAGGATGCAAAGAATAACAAGATGGGATTCTATAGATGCATTGGCCAGAAAAGAAAGGAAAGGAGAGTGTAATCCCAATGATAAATGAGAAGGGAGAACTGGTAAAGACAGACATGGAGAAGGATGAGGTACTCAACAACTTATTTGCCTTAGTCTTCTCTGCCACTCAGGTTTCCCACATCTCTCAAATCCCAGAACCTTGAGGTGAGGGCTGAGGCAGCAAAGTCTCTCCCACTGTAAGGGAAGAGCAGGCTTGAAATCACCGGACAAAACTGACCAGGTACAAATCCATGTAGCCCAATGCCATGCATCCCAGGGTCCTGAGGGAACTGGCTGATGTCAAGTCAAGACTTGAAAGTCAAACTTTTGAAGACTAGAAAGTCAAGCCTTTCTCCATCCTATTTGAAAGGTCAAGGCAGTCAGGTGAAGTCCCTGGTGAGTGGAAAAAGGGTCACTTACATTTTTTAAAAGGGTTCAAAGGAGGTCCTGGAGAAATACAAACTGATGAGCCTCATCTATCTACCTGGGAACATCATGGAACAGATCCTTCTGGAAGCAATGTCAAAGACCATGCAGGACAAGGAGGTGGTCCAAGACAGCCAGTATGGCTTCACCAAGCACAAATAAGGCCTGAACAGTCTGGTAGCCTTCTATGAGTCACTTCTGTGGAGTGAATGCATCAGTTGACAGGCAAAGACTGACAAATGTCTTCTGTCTGGACTTCTTTAATGCCTTTGACACAGTCCCAAATGGCATCCTGAGCTCCAAATTGGAGAGAGATGGATTTGAAGGGTGGAACATGCAGTGGATAAGGAATTGGCTTGAAGGCTACACACAGAGAGTGGTGGTCAACGGCTTTATGCCTAGGTGGAGGCTGGTGACAAGTGGTGCCCCTCAGGGTTCTGTCTTGGGACTGGTGCTCTTTCAGATCTTTATCAGTGACATAGAGCATGGGATCGAGTGCAGCAAGTTTGCAGATGACACCAAACTGGGTGGTGCAGTTGATAAAACAGAAGGAAGGGATGCCATCCAAAGGGACCTGGAGAGGCTTGAGAAGTGGGTCCATGTGAACCGCATGAGGTTCAGGAAGTCCAACCGCAAGGTGCTGCACCTGGATCAGGGCAATCCCCGGCATGAGTACAGACAGTGTGAAGAACTTATTGAGAGCAGCCCTGCAGAAATGGACTTTTGGGGGTTCTGGTGGACAAGAAGCGTACTTGTAACCCAGAATGGCAACTGCATCCTGGGCTGTATCAAGAGGAGTGGCCAGCAGGTCGATGGAGGTGATTGTCCCCCTCTGCTATGACCTTGTGAGGTCCCACTTGGAGTGCTGCAGCTGGGTCTGGGGTCCCCAGCACAAGAAGAATGAGGACCTGTTAGAGTAGGTCCTGAGGAGAGCCACAAAATGACTGGAGGGCTGGAGCACCTCTCCTACAAAGAAAGTCTGAGAGAGATGGGGATGTTCAGTCTGCAGAAGAGAAGGCTCCAGAGAGACCTGATTGCAGATTTTTAATACTTAAAGGGGCCTTATAAAAAGATGGAGAGCAACTTCTAGTACATCAGGTAATGATAGGACTAGGGGGAATGGTTTTAAACTAAAATAAGACAGATTTAGGTTAGATGTTAGGGGGGAACACAGAGGTTGTTGAGGCACTAGAACAGCATGTGCAGAGAAGGTGTGTATGCCCAGTCCGTGGAGGTGTTCAAGACCAGATTGCCCTGGACAACCTGATCCTGGGCCTAAACTGGGATCTCCTCTTCACACTCATGGCCTGCAACCAATCTGTGTCCATTTGCCACCCACTGAAGTTCTCCAGTGCCATGGCAGGGAAGGTCTGTGCCTGTCTGGTGGGAGACCTGTGGGCACCCCTCCTTGGCACAAATGGAACTCCCCCTTCGATTGCCCTGCACTGGTCCTACACGGTCACTGAGAGCTTCTTCTGGGGCTTGCTACCCATCACACTGCTAGCCTGTGGTGAGAGCTTCTGCACTGCTGTGCTCCTTGACTACAAAAGCACCATCGGTTTTCCAGTGCACTTCCTGTCCTCCTTGAGCTCCTGAGGGTGTTACTTGTTGCCCTGTGGAAGTAGACATGTGAGGAGACACAAGATACTCTCCACTCACTCTTACTTGGCTGTGGTTGTGTTGTGCCTGGGACCATCCTCCCTCCTCTGTACCAATCCCATTGCCAGTGTCTCCCTCAAAAAAGTTGCATCCATCTTCTCCAGTTCTGTGATGCCTCCCATCCTGTCCCCTCCCTCCCCTCCCCCTCTTCTCCCCCTCCCCCTCCCCGTTTCTACTCCCCTTCTCTCCCCTGTCCCCTCCCCTTCCTTCCTCTGTCTCTCCCTGTCTGCAAAAGCCATGGATGTTTCCTTCTTCTCCAGGGTTCAGTGCCCAGGAGAGAACCCTCTGCAGTGTGTTGCAACCACCCATTCTTCTGGGAGTCGGGAAGGGGCTCCGTAAACACCCATCTTATACCCACCAAGGGCAAAGCCATTCTCCCACAACAGCTCAGGAAGACATACACGGACGTAAGAAACATCTACAGCCAAGGCTGAGATACAAAAATCTTTAATGAGTGTACAGAGGAAAAGCAGGTCACTCTGAGCTGAGACCCGTCTTCTGAGAAGAAAAGAACAAAGAAAAGAGAGAGAAGGAGGTAGCTGGAGGGATGGAAGGAGAGGCATGAGCCATATTTTCAGAAAGGGCAGGCTGGCCCCTTCCTGCCAGCATGTGCCAGAGGAGCTGAGAAAGGTCAGTCAGTCTGCAAGCAATGGCCTGAAGATTCCTCCTTTGTGTAGCACCATGTTCGTAATCCCGGAGAGAAGAACCCCAGGGCCATGGCCACTGGCTTCTTTAGCACGGCAGGCACCTTCTGCCACAGTAGCGGCTGGAAATGCCTGAGAGGTCACAGCAGCCGGAGTTGATGGGGACTCCGTCACAGCTGAGGATGCTGCCAACAGCAGCAGAGGTGGAGGATCCCACAACGGTGTTCTGCGGGAAGGAGCTGAGGATGGGGCCGGGCAGGGTCACCACCACGGGAGAGGGCTCAATGACGACGGTGGAGTTCTGGCACTGCCTGACGCAGGGCTCGTTGCAGCTGCTGGCCAGTGGAGTCGGGCCACAGGGTCTGCATGGCAGGCACTGGTCGTAGCAGGACATGTCTGGGGGCAGGAGATGCACCTGGGAAAGAGGACAGGGAGGAAGTAGAGCACATGGGCAGGTGATTTACCAGCCTGGTTACCCCATCACAAAAGAGCCAAGGCAACTGCTGAGGGTGGAGGTGGAGGCTGTGCCAGGAGGCACATGGTCTTCATCGCTTTGTCCTGACAGGGCCCTTCAAAGAGCAGCCTGGCTCAGGAACACTCTTGCATAGTACATAAACCAAAAGCCGCCTCAGCCCCATGTCCCAGCCTCTGTCTACACAGAGTTTCTGTATCCACCCCTCTCCCATGGCAAGGAACTCCAAGGCCCAGCATAGCACTGAACCACCATCAGATGAGATGTCTATTGATGCAAGATCCCTTCCACTTTGGAAGAGGAGGAGAGAGGGCTTCAGACTCACTTGGTTCCCAAGGAGGAGGAGGTGCGAGAACTGGATGGGAGAGCAGGGAGCTGGGCTGCTCTTTATACTGGTCCTTCATTGCCGCAGGCCCAGGGGCACCCTTGGCAGAGGTAACAATTTTCTGAGAAGCTCATCTTGAATGCAAACCATCCCAGCAAATGATATGGGCTGTGTGTTGGTTTGCTGCACTGGTGCCTTTTCATTTTCAGATTTAGGCCATGGCCATTCCCCAATGATGACTTCTTTGGAGTGCTGGGATGAACAGCCCAAGTATTTCTAAGGCAGGAATGCATCTGTGATAGCAGAAGACTCATTTTAAGTGCTGGATGTGTCCCGAGCAGTCATGTGACGTCTGTCTGGGTGACATTGTTGGGGATGTTTGAAGTGGTATTCTGAGGAGGAAGCTCCCACAAGCTGAAGTTGGATTCTGAAGTATGGCTATGCATGAGGAAGTGCCACATCCTTCCTTTTCCTTTCTACCTCATCTCACTCTGATGGTCCCTTGTTGCCTCCCCGGGTGTGTGATTTGTTCTACTGGCTTTTACCCTCATCCACATTAGCACTGCAGTCCATGAAAAAATATTCTTTCTCCTTTTGACTCCATGTCTCTCGGTGCAGTCTGTGAGCTCACTAACAGTGCCATAGAATCGCAGAACAGCAGAATCATAGAATGGCTTTGTTTGGAAGGGACATTGAAGTTAAAGTTCATTGAGTTCAACCTCCCTGCCATGGGCATGGATACTTTCCACTGGAACAGTCTGCCAAGAGCCCCATCCAATGTAGCCTTGAAAATTTTCAGGATGGGGCATCCACAAGTTCTCTGCACAACCCGTTCCTCTGTATCACCACCCTCATTGTAAAGATTTTCTTCCTAATAACTAATTAAAATCTACTTTCGTTTAGTTTATAACCATTACCCCTTGACATACTCTAGCCCTCTGATCATCTTTGAGGCCCTCCTCTGGACCCACTCTAACAGGTCTACGTTAGACATAGAAAGATGGTAGGGCAGGAATGGCTCATCTCTTGTGCTGCAGGAAGAGAGACAAACTCTTAATACAGCTGAGGGAGAGAGAGAGTAAATAGACTCAAATCTTGCTGAGGTACTGCTAAAAAGCAGGGGTATGACAGACTTGGGTATGGGAAATGAATAGCATCTGCAGAAAGAAGAGTGCATGTGTATTTAGCTCAGCATTTCACAGCCCGTGAAAAGGGAGATGGAGAGTGGAGACAGTGAGCAAGCTGGTGAAATGATAGACACAGGAGAGAGAGGGGTAGAACAGATACACTTTCAAGCAGTGCTGAAATGCTGTTCTGGCTTTGCAGGTCATGCATAGAAGGACTCTGTGTTACAGTTTGCACAAGAAACTGCCATCCAGGTGGGACACAACACAACTCTGCACTGCAATTTCTCTACCAGCAGCTCTGCTCCCTGCATCTTCTGGCACCAGCAGTGCCTGACCCAGTCCACTCAATTCTTGCTGCAGGTGAGCAGGTCCAAGCCTCATGTGCATTCCAGGACGTTCTTCTCTGTGCTCTCCATAGAGAACTCTCGTGCTTTTCCATGTGCAAGATGCCAAGCTCCAGGACAGCGCTGTCTACCTGTGTGCACTGAGCCCACGCTGGTGCCTGCAGCAAGCAGCTTTATACAGGAAGGTGCAGGTGCTGTGAGGAGCAGCTCCCTCTCGTCACAGTTTGCATGGAGCTCTGAGCTGAGCCTGCCCAGCAAGGACACGTGGGGCTTGTGGTGAGCCAGGTGTGAGTGGCAGCCCCTGCTCCTGATGCCTGGCAGTGTGGTTAGCATAACCAACAGTAAGGCAAATATCCATAATGTGGAAGGGGGCTGTTAATGTGCACCCCTGCCCCCTTGTCTCTCCTGTTCACTGGCCCCAGTGTGTGGAGACACCCATTGTTGTGGTGAGAAGGGACACCAGTGTTATCAAGCCCCCAGTGCTGAGTCATCATGAGGGTGTGTGGAGCACCTACTGACAGGGTGATTAAGCCCATCAGGGTTATCAGTACCTGGGTGCTGGTTTGCCAGGAGATAGTGACACCAAGAAAACCTAAGGCTGAAAAGGGAATTCTCATCCAAAGACACAGACATTTTAGCTTTTGCAGTACACTGGTTATACTAAGTCAAGGACTTTTCATCTTCTCATACCAGACTCCCACCAAGGAGGCCGGAAGTGCATAAGAAGCTGGGAGGGGGCACAAGCAGGTTAAAATTCCAGATCAATTATCCGGTGTGCAATGAGCCAATACACACAGAAGGTTCAAGAGATTGTTTATTTTGGAATTGTGCAAGTCAGGGTACCCAGTGATTTCCCACAAAGCTGGAACCCCTTAAAACTTTCCTCACTACTTTTATACAACACCTTCTCAGTGCATTTACGTGCTTGTACAATCCCATTGCCTCTGATTGCTTCCTTAATTAGCATAGTGCTGCCATGTCAGAATCGTTCTGCACATCTTCAGAGAGGAAGGGTCCCTCGTTAGGGTGGGATCTCCCAGATTAGGGATGTGATATTTACTCTTATAATGAGGATAGTACACAGAGAGTTCACATTGGAATACTCCTGATCTTTGTTTTTCAGCCATCTATTCAGATTACGTTGACTGATGATGTATTCAAGGAAACACATCAAAATGTTTTCCCTCAAGAATGTCAACATCATGGCCTTCCTGATTAGCAGTTCCTCAGTTAATCATCCTTTTGACATCTCCAAGGCCTGGGTCATCTTGCCCTGTCCTCAAAGTACATATTTTACCTTTTTCAGAGAAAACAGAATTAATGATCAACTGGTATCAAAGACAGCAGACCCAAACTGGACAAAAGGATATCCCATACCACATAATGTTCTACTCATTAATGAAGCCTGGGGGAGTTGGATGAGGATGCTGCCATTGCTCAGGGAATGGCTGGGCATTGCTTAGCTTTTGGTGAGCAATCACACTGTGCGTCACTAGTTTGATGGTTGTTTTCTTTTATTATTTTTATTTTTGCCTTTTCTTCTTATTGAACTGTCCTTATCTCAACCCATGAGCTCTTGCACTTCTTTTTTCCAGCTTTCTCCCCTCACCATAGCAGGGGGGCAGTGAGCGTACATCTCACAGTACTTAGCCGCCCACCAGTTAAACCACAACACTTAGTGACTTTAACATGATATGTGGGGGTGTATCTGTGCCATTTCTTAGCATATTTCAAGATGGACTAGCTGGTGAATGAGAGGAAAAGCTGTCTGTAAAGTCTGAGTCAGAGGTGGCTAAGGGAGCCCAGGGCCCAGGCATGGAGATTGGGCAGGCTGAGAACCTATGGTAATCTCTGAGAGATCCCTGTGAGGGTGGGGATGCTTGCGAGATGAATGGGTGATGGCAAGCATCCCTTGGGAAAGCAAGCATCAGACTGGCCTCACCAGAGGAAAGGAGGGGGACCACATGCTGGATAGGAGGAGTCAGGCTCCAGGCAGGGTCATGAGATGGGCTGAGGGCCAGTGCTGCAATGTTTCCTACGTTACTACTCTCCAGACTGCGCACCCCCAGCTGCAAGGTCATTTGAGTGCATTTGCAATCCTCCTTGACAATCTGCCGCTCTCATCCCATCTTCCTTGCCATTCATTTCCTTTTAACTTGTTCCTCCCAAGAGATGGAATGCATGAACAAGGGTGTGCTTGCACATCTAGTAGGTGAGGGTGTGTGTTTCCAGCAGGGATCTTCAATCCTGACCAGACAGAGAGAAGGAACGGGGCTTGGCTCTCTGTAGGCAAGGTTTTGATGAGTACCGGTGGTGTTCTTTTGGTTGTTGTTAGAGGCAATGCCCTGCCTGTGGCTGCAGTCTGTATGAGCAGCTATATTAATGTCCTGTGTGTGTCTCCATGTGTGTGCCTTCCTCGGATACATGCTCAGGCTTGCTACTGGCCCAGCCTGCAAAAGGGAGAGCAGCAGCCACTTTCATCAGCAAAGAACAGAGAGTTCTGAGGGTCTCCGGGTGCACTAAGCAGTCTAGAACCAGAGTCCCAACACTCTGGTGCCTGCCAGAGGCAGCAACTTCCCTAGCATCCTGTCAACAGCCACCAAGATGGTGCAGAACATGCTGACAGTCTGGAGAGCAGCTTGGCAAAAAAAGCCCTGAGGGTTGTGGTGGACACCAAGCTGAGCATGAACCAACACTGTGTCCTGTCTGCAAGAGGGCTAATGGTGTCCTCGGCTGCATTAGCAGTGTTGCCAGCAGGTTGAGGGAGGTGATCATTCCTCTTGATTCAGCACTGGAGAGGCCATTCTGGGTGTAGAGTGTCTAAATGCTGGCTCTCATTTCTGTATGCGTCTTGGCTCCCCAGGACAGGAAAGTCAAAGACATCCTGGAGAGAGACAATGAAGGCCACAGTTATGACTGAGGGACTGGAGAATCTCTCCTCTGAGGAAAGGCTGAGAAAGCTGGGACTGCTCAGCCTGAAGAACAGAAGGCTCAGGTGGATCTCTTCATGCATAGGAATAACTGAAGGGACAGCAAAAAGAAGATGGAGTCAGGCTCCCCTCTGTGGAGATGAGTGCCAGGACAAGAAGCACTGGCCACAAAATGAAACACAGAAGGCTCTTTCTGAGCATTAGAAAATATTTTTTTCACTGGATGGTTGACCACACCTTGGAGGAGATGGCCCCACCAGGCTGTAGAGTCTTCATCCTGGGAGATTTTCAAAAGCCTTCTGGACTTAGCCCACAGCAGCCTGCTGGCCCTGCGTGATCAGGACATTGAGTCAGGTGAACTGCAGAGGCTCCTTCCAGATGTGAAATTTGTGTTATACATCAATGTGAGCCATGAGGAGAGGCAGAGAGAAACAGTCTTCTTCAGCCTTCAAAAGAGAAAGTTAAGGAAGAGCTTTCTGAGCTTCTGATACTTGACTGCAGGACAAAGAACCAGATGGAGCCAAACTCTTCTGGAACACCACGAAAGAACACAAGGCAATGTCTGGAACATGAAAAATTCTAACTAGAAATTATAATTTATGGTGCTTCTCTTTTTTTATTATTCATGAGGGTGGATCATGAATGTAGATGAAGGCCAGTAAGAGTGCCCTCCAATTCCGATTAAAATACCATTAGTTGGAGATAACACCAAAAGGAAAAGGGAATAGCCCAGGCAAGTTATGCCCTTTCAGATGCTGGGAACCCACTGATCCAACAACCTTTTCCCTGCTGACTCCCCACACCTTCCCCTATGGAATAGGTTGTCTTTGTGTCCCCCGGGCTTGTGGCATCCCACATCCCACTGGAGCCCCATTCCTCTTGCAAATGCTAAGTTTTCCTAACAGAAATGGACACGGCCACAGCCCCTGGGCTGCTGCACAGCAGGGTTCCTGACTGTGAAAATCTTCAATGGTAGCTCCTGCTGGAGGAGGGAGAAACCCCAGGGAGCATTTAAGGCACAATCAGACCAGAGCATTTCTCATCGCTGCATCTCCCCTTGTTCCCCAGCAGAGTCATTTCCGGCAGCTCTGTTCTCTCGGGGCTGGGAGGTGCTTTTCTGACTCTCTCTCCCTCAGCAAACAGGAGGGTCGGTCTCAGCATGCACTGTGGGTATCTCATCCTCACTGCCTTCCTGGGGCAACTGCTGGGTAAGTGCTGGCTTTTAATCAAGGCATAAATCTTCTTTCCTCAGGAAGCCCTCATTAACCTTACCACGTTTATGTGGGGAACAATTCTTGATTCAAAGGGAAATGCTGGTAAATGTTGGCTCCCATTTCTGGCTCTGCACCCCTTCTCTCAAGATGATGTTATTCTTTGAAATGAAAAGAGAAGATGTAGAAGAGAGACTTGAGGTCCCTCTCCTAATTTTCTTATTCTTTCAGTCCATTTCTCTCTGCCTCTCTCTTCTGGACCACCAGAGGAGATTTCAGCTGTCTTTGCAGTCCCACATTTCTCCCTTTACTACAGTAAGAAGCAAGATCCTGTCCAAGTGGGTATAGGGACATTAAAGCTCTCCTCCCATGGACATTACCAGGGTGTCCAGTCTGTCTTCTGCCTGACATGTTCCTGCTGTGGCCTCCAATGTCCTCCTGCTTGTCTGCACAGTCAGGGCTCCCTCCTGCCATGACTCAGCTAGCCTGTGTATACTGGTTGGTCTCAGAACCCCCTGAGATGACAGGGATGTCATCCCTGGTTGAACCTTTTCCCAGTAGCTGCATAAGCACCTCAAATGGCTGGAGGGTGCTGTGTATGTGGGTGACAGGCAGTGCCCTGGTCCTCTGGGCAGAAGGAGAGCAGGCAGGAGGAGCAGGCACACAGCACAGCTCTCCTCAGGGTCCGCTCTGGCCAGGGAGCTCTGAGCTCTGCCCCCAAAACACCCTGCTGTGCCCGGGCCTCAGGACCTTTCAGCCCAGCAAAGGACAGGGAGCCTTATCCCCCACAGGTTTGAATCCACTCCTGTTTGCCTGCCTGGAGACTTCCCTGCAGAGCTGCTGACCTTCTCTTTCTTCCAGAAATCATGGGGCAGGTGTCTGTCACCCAGCAAGAAGGACAAGTCACCACAGAGCAGGGAAATGCCTTCCAGACCACTTGCACATACGAGACCTCCTACTTTAATGGCTTGCTTTGGTACCAGCAGAAGAAGGGCCAAGGCCCTCAGCTGATTTCAAATCAAGCAATAGCAGGCACCAAGCAGAACGTCCGTTTCACCACAGAGCTGAACATCACGGGGAAATACAGTGTTCTGCAGCTGAAGGAAGTCGAGCTCTCTGACAGCGCCTTGTACCTCTGTGCTGTGCGTGACACCCTGGTGCAGGGAGGTACCCTGGTTGAGCAATAACCCTGGGAAGGGAGGGGATGTGTCTGTGCAAGGCAGAGCTCTAGGATGGGGCCCTCAGTTCTTCCCTGTCTGTGCTGCTTCCCCTGTGCACCCTGATATCTGCCAGCCAGATCCCCGTTCCCAAAGGGGCTGGTGTCTGTGGCTGAGCAGAGAGTGTTGACCCTGACTGGCTGACCAGGACTGCAGTGCTCTGCTTTTCTTCCCTTTCTGCGGTACCTGAATAGGGAAGATCTTGCTGGAAACCAGGATTCCTGCAGGGGCTTGTTCTCAGCCCCTTGATCCCAGATTGAGTAAATTCCTGAAAACCCATGATAAAGCACCTTTCTTCAAGTCCTGGCCAGCCCAGCCCAGAGACTCCTAGAACAAGTTTTGACACAGATTTGCAGGGTTCTTTTCTCCCTTCAACAAGTCAGTAAATAAAATGGATTTTCTTCTGAGCCATTTCATTATCTCCTGACTTTCAGCCAGTTCATGTCCAAAGTCTGTGCCTGAGGGACAGAACTAAACACATAGAATATCCCTGATAGCCAAAGGCCCAAGAGCTCTCCATGTTCATCACAGTAAGCAATCAGAGCAAGAGATAAATGAAGACTTACAGCCCACTGAGTTTGTTGACGTCTCCTTAGGGGAGCTGGGGGAATATGATCATCCCCAGCTCTTGCGCAGAGAGCAGTTTTGTAGTGACCAGCTCCCACAGCAGTATAGGATTGCATGTCTGGGAGAAGCTAGGTGTCCTGCAGGCAGCAAATGTCGAGGCCAAGCAGAAGAAATGAGGATGTGCTGATAAAGGTTCGTCTGTCTCACAAACCATGCTGAATATGGTGTTTTGATGTCCTCAGACTCAAGGAAGCTCTTCTCTCTGCTTGCAAGAGCAAGAAGCAAAGCAACCCAGAGAAAGAAGAGCTCAGTGCAGGCAGCTCCCAGCAGGGGGCAGCCATAGGCCCTCTTTTCCTCTGTGCTCTCAAGGAAGGCAGTATCAGCCTCAGCCTTGTCTCAGAAGGGGTCTGATCAACTCCCTGGGATCATCTCCCCACGGAGTCTCTGGGGACATTGAACACCTCTGCAGGAACAGTGCCTTCCTTCCTGTTCTTGCCTGGTATTATGGACTGGCACTCTTGGTACCACATGTCCTGTACCTGCTCAGTCTCCCTGGAACCAACAGTGTCTGGAGTGCTGCTTTATTCCCCAAGGGGTTTTTGTGTCCTTTCTTCCCTGAGCACAGAGGAGGCTTCCCAAGGGAAATGCCTCCATGAACAGCACCAGCTGCAGAACACCTCACCCACACCCCTCCCCACCCCAGACATAGGCACAGTCCCTCACTCTGGCGATCTGTGGGCTCTGCTCCATACCATGGGCAGGAAGCAATGGGACAGAGACTCACTGGATTCTGGAAGTCCCATGCAAAAAACTTCTTTGTCCTCTGACTTTTCCCCAGAGCTCTGGCAGCGTGGACCTTCCCTCAGTGGGCATTTTGAGAGGACATAACGGTGCTGGCATACAACTTCAGAAAGAACCATA